>NW_015557067.1:660053-666906 GCF_001515605.1 Sinocyclocheilus anshuiensis
ATTCATTAGTTAACAAACTGCCAATGAAAAATTCTTCTGAACATTGATTAATCTTAGGTAATTACAATATTTAATAACACGTTGTTAAAATCGAAAGTTGCAACTGTGTTATTTAATGAGCTAACATAAACTAAGACTTGTATTTTTTTAACAAAGATTAATAACTTCTGTGGCAAATGTAGCTATTGCTCATTGTGAATGTTAATGCATTAACTAAGGTTAACTAATGAGGTCTTATTGTAAAGTGATACCTATTGGTCTTTATAGTTCTTTTGCACTTTAATCTGTGTAAAACTTTTAACTTTATACATTTTTCTGTATTGCTTTATTGCATTTAAATGTTCAGTTATTTTTGTTATAAGAAACAAGTTATTAAACCTGTTATACTGTATTATGACAGCACTTTTTTTTTAAACAATTTCAATATCGTGATAATACCGTATACCGTTATAAAAGCATTATCAATTAATCGCAACATAAGAATTTGATACCAGCATATCCCTATTTGCTAGTTAAAAAAAAAAGAAAGAAAGAAAGAAAAGAAAATCTGAATTCTGAATCAGCAATGATCAGCGCATCACTAATTAAAATACTAAGTAAAAGGCCTCAAATTTGAAGTACAATCTGGGATGTCTTTTTCTATCAATTCTTCAATAGGTAGATCTTGTCTTTCATAAAGGCCGAGGTCAGGGATCTTGGGCCTAAAAAGGTTGGTGACCACTACTCTAAAGAAACAGGATTCCCTAAATTATCGTCATTGATATTGTTATCGCAATAAATATCAGAAATTATCGTGATATATTTTTAAGCCATATCGCCCATCCCTAGAGCTAGCACACAGATATCCTCAGATAGCTATGTACCTAGGAAGGGGCTACCAAAAGGGGGACCGACTGAGACTACCCAGACCACAGAGAGTGGGCTGTCTTCTTACAACCCAAGGAGGGGAGACAGCACTGTCTAAGGGCTCAAGGAGAACGCTACTTAAAACCCTAAGCAGGGGAGCAATCACTGAGCTAGCACATTGCTATCCTCAGATAGCTAGACTCTAGGAAAGGGGAACAGCTAGCACATAGCTATCCTCAGATAGCTGTATTAAGGAAGCCTGTTCTGCCATAACAATGGCTGGAATATAACCACCCTCAGATGGCTATACTAAGGAGGTCCCCACTCAGTGTCAGTCCCACAGTAGGCTAGCGAAGCACTGTGTTTCGACCAGGAGCTCACAAGAGGGAGATCCAGACCATCAGTAAATGATTCGCTAAAGTGCGAACACATAAACATCATTAGTCCAAGATGAGGGCTGGACACAGCTATCCTCGAATAGCAGTTCCCTCAGATAATGCTGAAGTTTGCCAGACCACAGAGTGGGCCATCTACTTAAAACCCAGAAGGGGAGACAGCACAGTCTATAAAGGGGCTCAAGGAGACCACTACTTAAAAACCCCAAAAGGGGAGCAGTCTCCGAGCTGGAACACAGCTATCCTCGAATAGCAGATTGCTAGACAAGACTTCAACACTTACTTGAGAGAGCTTGTGCCAAGGGGGAACCCAACCTAGTTATAGAAGCCAGGCTAGAACATAGCTGCCCTCAAACCGCTATATTCCAGAGCAAAGCAAGCTTGAGCTGGAGCATAACCATCCACAGACAGCTACACTCTGAGCAGAGGCTGTTCACTTAAAGCCCTGAAGAGGGGGGAGCATTCTACTCAGACCAAACTTACTAAGCGGGATTCAGAGGGACCGCCCACTTAAAAATACCCAGAAGCCTGGGGAGGCAGCCCACAACTAAACCCATCCGGCCCAACACAGGAAGGGTCATTCCCCATAACCACTCTATGTGCTGAAACACCCTGGGAGAGAAAGCTCACAAGCATCTCTCCACACAGTATTTAAATATATCCACATCCAGCGAGACTCTCCACACACAATAACATGCATATTAGAGAGGCACGGCCAAGCTGAATATAGCTCCACCCACGATCTCACAAGATCAGGGCTGAAATGACTCTGTGCTCACACTTCATCGTCATAACAACCCAAATGCTTTCTGCGGCATCTGACAACCTGTTAGGAGAGAGTGTGTGGATCCCGCAGATCAAAGCAATAACCGCGAGCTGAGATAAACTGTGCCACGGCAATGGCAGAACCTGGCCGCGAGAAACAAATGCTTTGCCCTGCATCCCTTGGGAATAGGAACAAACGTGAGTGGAGCCTAGACATCGTGAACTCATCACAATGAGCGTGTAACACCGAACGCACGTGCTCTTGGCCAAGTCAAACGCAAAAGCGGAATATGCCCTCGAGTGTTTAAATCCAAACACGGATGCTAACACTCCTTAAAGCACTGCTCGACTCAATATAGCGCTATCCTGGGATCGAAAAGTCCTAAAAAGAGCGTCTGAAACCCATGAACCCCTCAATCCAAAGTCTTCGCCGTGCCTTGGCAGCAGCGGGACCTGAACCGCGAGACGCAGACGCTTGTCATTCATCTCTTGAGAAGAGGGGTAAACACGAACGGAGCTTTCTCATTGGAAACACTCACAATGAGTGCATTCAGAGCCCTCGAGCACCGAATGCACAAGCCCCTGACCAAGACACATGACGCATAGATCGTGTGCATCTACAAGTGTCCTTGGGCACGGAGGCACACACTTTCTACACCGCTCACCTGCCTTGGTCTCTCATACGTACTTCAAACAGACGGCTCCTGAAGACAACAAAAATTGGTGACGTATTTAGCAGGTGCCCTTTTATGCTTTCGGGCATCCGCCTATGACGTCACGGGCCACGTGGAGCAATAGGATTGGCGTTGTTTCACACATGCTTCAGACACTGCCTTGCTGGCAGCATTCCCCATTGTGTCCACTAGAGGAAGCATCGTGAAGTTCCCTAGAAGGGGAACTGTATTCGCCACGTCATTCCCATTATGCTGTATTCCAATGATGGATATTTACTCTCCCACCACAGACAAAACACACACACACATACAGTACATTTTAGATAGGTGGTATTGGTCATAAGTTAACATCAAATTCAATTAACTGTATACACTGATAATATTAACAAGGTCTAAACATCCTATTGTCTTCCTTTCAATTAATTATGAAATGGGCTGTTTTTTTTTCCAGGTTATTTTTTTCAGAATTTATGAACTTCTATCCTGATCTCATGCATCCAGCTATGATGATGTCCATAATAATAATTTCACTACTAATGGCTCAGTCAATGTCTGTCTTGATAACAATAAAGCCAAACGAGGTAGGTTATTTTGGCAGAGGTTAATAAGAGTCCAGTGTGAGACTAACTGCATGTGAAATGCTGTTTCCATATGGGAAAGTCAGAACACACACAATATATACATATAATGCCTTGTAAATGGTGATTTACTTATGTACAAACATTTTTTTTTTTTTTGTGAGAATAAACATGCTGCAGTCAGATTTTACAGTGAAAAAATGTCCAAGTGATACTGCCTATAACAGTTTATGATGCTCTAGGAAAGTCTACAGTTAATAAAGTTAAAGTAAATTAAGTCTTTAGTAATTATGATTGAGATTTTAACCTTAGGCAAGAGGGAACAAGTCACCTGAGTTATGAATAATGTAGTTGCTATTTTAACAAACTATAAAAATCACCTGAGAGCTTCTTCCACTAAGCGAACTGACCTGAATACTGGATGGACAGAGTACAGACAGAAGTACATATGGTTGTATGAAGTGAATGTATATTATGATCAATTTAAAATATTTGTACTGAAATGTAGCAAACCAAAATGATACAGATTTAAGAGTTTAAATGTATTAAAATTGCAGAAATTATAATCTTTTGGGGAATATCAACATTTTTGGTCTCCTGCAGGAAACACATCTCTAGTAAAGTTATTGTTGATTTTATTACTACTTTATAGGGACACATGATGATGGTATACACCTCATTAGTAGATCTGACTACGGTTACCTGTTTCTCTGGACGCTGCTCATCTTAGATGAACAGTTTAATTTGTTCTGGTTGACAGCTGTTTTTAGCTTAATTTAATCATTATGAACAAATATATTAAACATGACAAACAGACAGCTGTGAACTGAGATAACCTGTATCATCATGCCATCTGTGAAACCACAAAGCTCCAATTTCCATTTACTGCTCTACCATATAGTGAATATATGTATTGAATACATGAATATATGTATATGTATCAGAGTCCACTATAGTGAATAGAAGTAGTACATTTCAAATGCAGCAACATGTGACATAATCAGCTGGCTTTGAACACTATAAATTAGCTTTAGCGTACCACTTGCTGATCACTTGCTCCAGTTTTAGCATGTAACCATGGCAACAGACTGCACTTTCTAGAGAGAGAGAAACTGAGAAAAAGAGGAGGAAACACATACAAATAAGTGGAAGATGTGACTCCACCCCACAACCTTATTGCGCTGCAATTGCAGATAAAAATTGATTTTGAATACAATAAACTGCCCAAAGTGATGACATGATTTAGCCCTAGCATCACAATCTCTTTCAACATTAGATTTATATTTAAGTTAGTTGTACCATAGCACAATTTAATTCTATAATGACTACGTGGGCTTAAGGCGGTACCAGGCATGGATTGCATACATGGTAGGACAGTGTCAAGTCAACCAGCAGAGATTCTGCTATATCATTTATACAAAGGTTTGTGCTATTAAGCAGGACAACTTTACGTTATTTACACTTGAGAGCACTAAAAGAACAGTACTGGAAATTGCATATATCCCAAACAAGTCAAAATTAACTTGTTACTAATCTATGTTTTTAGGCACAACATGAAGCGAAGTTCAGTTGTTTAAGGTGCCGAGCAATAATGCAACTTGCAGCATTAATACAGAATTCAATGGATAGCAAAGGCGTGCATTATTTTACAATGGCTTTGAACATGGCTCATCCAATCAGATTCTGGCTGTGTATCACCAGCAAAGTCACGATACGATACGTATGACGATACAGAGGCCACAATACGATACGTATCACAATACGGAACTACACTGAATTTCACCTCAGAAGAATTTAGTAAAACAGCTGTTTATTAAACACTGCATACCATAGGGCCATTGCTAACGATTGGCAGAGCAGGCAGCTGACCTCTGCATTATGAAGGGCCTCCATAACTGTACCACAGTACAATAGCCTATAGGTAATAGCATATGTTTCATGGTTACATTGGGCACTCCCCACCAGGTACAATATTCTGATTTCTTTGCATCTTGTTTTTAGGCCCATAAATAATAATGTACTAGTTATAATACATTTATATTGTAATGTACTCATTCTAATATATTTAAATCATCTTAACATTGCTGGTAGGTTATCATTGCACAAATCAACACACTCTACGTTTAAAAAAATAAAAATAAAAATTAGAAGAGTTCTAAACTAATGCACTGTCTTCACTGTACCTCACGCACACACGTTAGTCAGATCACACTGCGCGCGCGCGCATGCACATTCTTTTTCGCGTTTAGACCGGTTTAGACAAACTTTTTACCACTGCCCCACAATTGTATCAATAAAATAGCTTAATTGCTGAAGAGCTACATTATCTTTCTCAACAAGGAGCTGGTAACATCATCGTTTCTAAAGCAATTAATGCCACAGCTTCACTGTTAATAGAGAAACGCAGCAAAACGGTGGTAATTCATACATACACAGCCTCTCTCTCTCTCTCTCTCTGTCGTAAATGAACACTTGATGAATTACACTTTTCTGAGAATAGAATATTGAAGTGGAGATCGCTAAACTGCAAGCTAACCGGTGTTTTCAGAAAGCAAGCGCGTTTATCCACAGTGGAGAGAGAGCACATGCACATGGTTGCCAGGTTGACAAAGATAAGTAGCACACTTAGCAGATATTTCCGTATTGCGCAAGTGTGAAGATCTGTTTCGGGGATTACGTTTCTTTATATCAGGCAACCCGGTTGTGTTCCTCTGCGGCCAGATTAAACCTCGTTGTAGCCTATATATTATGCTCTATTCATTATTTTTTTGAAATCTTGCACTTTTCTACTCCTACTTAAGCGCAGTCCACTGCAGCGCATGTGCCACAATATCGATACAGGGCCAGCAGTATTGATACTTGTATCGTCAAATCTCTGTGACAATACATTGTCGTATCGATGTATCGAACACAGCACTAAATCAGAAACAGACTATTTTACAATATTGGTTTTACTGTTTGAAGTGTCAAAATGAAGCTGTTTTTGCACATAGAGCAGACTTTTATGGGTTATGAATAATCACATGGTTGGTTTACGTCCATGACATTGCAAATAAAAAAGAAAATCAAATAAGCTCAATTACTTTTCATTTCATTAAATGAAACTTAATTATCTTTAAATCTTTAATCAAAATAAAAGTTTTGGCCCCACTTTATATTAACTCTTTCCCCGCCATTGACGAGTTATCTCGTCTTTTAGAAGACAACGCTTCCTCGCCAAAGACTAGTTTTTACGGCTTTTCGTGTTTTCACTGTTATGCACTAGGGGGCGCTATTACACATCTTCTGAACGAGTACAAAACCTCCCGAACAAAAACACGTGTACAGGACGGAGAAACAAGCGATCTCTTATGTAAACAGATGCCTATGAAAAATAATGCGATCATCAGCAATGGCAGCATATAAATGAAAACGTCTCAGGTTACATATGTAACCATGGTTCCCTGAGTAGGGAACGAGACACTGCGTCCTCTAGGGGTCGCTATGGGGAACGTCGTGACCAGTGTCTGAAGCATACATTGAAAAAACGCCAACTCGTTGGCCGGCGACAGCCATGACGTCACTACCGGTGCGACTATAGTATAAATAGGCGCCG
>NW_015557067.1:667026-667272 GCF_001515605.1 Sinocyclocheilus anshuiensis
AGAAAAGTGGGCAAAGCATAACGTGCACACTTACCACTTATGTGGATTTTAGAAAAGTGGGCAAAGCATAGCATGCACACTTACCAGCTATGTGGATTTTAGAAAGTGGGCAACTTTTATTTATTTATTTTTATTTATTTTTTTTGCACACACTTGAATACCGTTCTAGAGGTTCTCGTGGCACCCTGAAAGAGCAGCCCATAGATAGAAATAGCGTATCCCCAAACGCTATGTCTAAGGCTATAA
>NW_015557067.1:667287-703135 GCF_001515605.1 Sinocyclocheilus anshuiensis
AGACACGGGTCACGACGAGGCGTTCCCCATAGCGACCCCTAGAGGACGCAGTTCGAAGTTCCCATGAAAGGGAACTGCATAATGTTACAGAGTAAAATGTTGATCCAGGAAGTGGTATATGCCTGTGCAAGCTTCGGAGGTGTTGATAGAAGAGATTTACTGGATTTATGCTTCGATAATCGTACTGAATATTACCCAGATGTAGTTTTTTTGCTCAAAATTATGCATTTTTATGAAACCTACCTATATTCAAGTGTTGATCAAAAAGAATGCTTTAAGCTAGAATAAAATTAAGTACAATGTACTTATTGTATTGCAAAACACTGTTGCTGCTATTGAGGTGGGATATGGGTATGGTTAGGGACAGGTTTGTTGGTATGGGTAGGTTTAAGGGTGGGTTAAGGTGTAAGGGATGGGTCAACAGTGTAATTATAAATGTAATTACAGAAAATAATTACAGATGTAATTACATGCAGGTATTTTTAAAATATAAGTACAATGTAAAAACATGTATGTACACAATAAGTGCATTGTACCAAATTATTAATTTAAAAGTACATAGTTGTTAAGGCCACTTAATATAAAGTGGGTCCAAAGTTTTTAATTGACTTCACATTATTAATTATGTGTGTGTGCGTGTACTGTATATAAACTGCATTTGTGATGCAGTATGTACATGACCTTGTAATAAAATTACTCATACCATGATATCATACCATAAAGTTTTTGCTCATACTCCCCACTGTAGAGCAAAAATATGAATGGGTTGACAAAAGGATGGTACCCCCTCAGTCTCTTTCTCTCACTTATCTTGTATGACCAGATCAGCTAGTGATATGAAGATAAGAGTAAATTATCCCATTTGTTCCTGGTGTTTACTATGTTGTTATCTACAGCTGACACTGTACTGATCTGAAAGACCAGAGTGATGTTGGTTAAAGCCATGTCATGTATAAATCACGCATGTACTGTCATAATGAAATCATAAATTATGACCTCTCTCAGTCGAAAGGCCACAATGCTTCACTGGCAGCATGAAATATACTTTTAATAGCAATGGTTATGAATGGTTTCAAGCAGAAGCTGATGTAGCTGAAAAAAAAAAACGTATTTCATAGTGTACAAGTCAAAAGGATTCTTACAGAGCACAAATGTTCATTACTGTGCATCTGATTCCCAATGCATCAATATTTCTCAATTACGCTAAGATATTTTCGATATTTCAGATGTAATAATGACAATATTATGATGCTTGTTTTTAAACTTTTTTATATATTTAAATTAACTAATGCGGTTAACTCATTTAACATTTTAAATTAACCATGATTAATTTTTCCAGAAGTTAGGTTTTGTTCCAGAACTGTATACTGTAAAAAAAAAAGATTATTTGGTGTTGTGTTTTTTAGCATTTCAATTTAGAAGTCAGATTATTTTAAATTTAGGCCTGTTATTATTGTTGTTGTTGTTGTTGTTGTTGTTATAATAATAATAATTCTGCAGATTGGAAATTTTCTATGGCCACTTAATGAGAACCATTAATGAGAACCCTTGAGTGCAAAGTGATGCATTAGTTACTATTGTTACGCCCTCTACAGATCTAAAATCTGGTTGGTCTTTGGATCAGATACTGCAACAAGTGACATGAACATGCACATGCTTTGTTTATCTATCCTCCTCCTATTGCTTGTAAGATGCCACATTCATGGTTCTCAGGGGGAGTGTTTCCTTTCCAAATTCAGTCAAGCGAATCATATGCATCATGCAAGGAAGTATGAACATTAGATATTACAGATAAGAAAAAAAAGCATGCCTGCACTTATGAATACCCTCTGCTTCAACATAAGCAATAGATTGAACTATACATTAAGAGACTGTATTAGTGTAATATCATTCCATTAAGAGACTAGAAATAAACACTCTAATGCTGTGTGATACAACTCTTTATAGTGCACACAGTGAATGTGAACAGTCACGTAATGCAAGATGGAAAGTAGTACTCTGACATTTACAATAAATAAAGACACATAGTCTTTTTGTCTGGCAGAAAGAAAGGGCAAAGACTGTAATTCACAGTAACTTGCTGACAAGGCTTGTGAAATAGACATTGAGTTTGACAGCATGCTACTTATAAACCTAGTTATTGTTCTGAATTCCACCTACACACCTCAAGACAGACAAGTCTACTACAGCAAAAAAAGAAGCAAAGTGTGTGTGTGTGTGTGTGTGAGAAAGAGTCATTCTAAAATTCAAGAATTCAAAACAAAATTCTCTCTTCAATTAATAATTAACTAAAAAATATTAATAGAATTAATATGTAAGCCGATTCCGATTTTCTTTCTAAGAACTATAATTGATAGCATATAAAAACAAAAATCAAAAATCTTTTTTTCAATGCAAATAAAAAATATTTACATAATAAAATAAATTATTAAACATTAAAACTCCCCTAATCTGGACTAAATTACAGATGTTCTCTCACTTAAACAACTCTAAAAATAAAGTGCTCTGTGACTGGAAAGAGGTAGAAATGAGTAGCTGTATATTACAAAACAGATGTCGTTTCCCACCGTTTACAATTTTTTTCCCCCTAACCTTATTAAATGTCATCTTTCACATCAAATTCTTACATTGTTTCAATTAATTCAGTTATAATAATAAGAAACTGTAGATTTGTTACCATTCAAATTAAATCAGTATCGACAAACTCCATCTCTCCACTGCAGGAAACACAGAAGCTGCATCTGAAGTGGCATTAGATGTATTTACACAGACTGTCTAATGAAGCTCTGTATATTACAAAACAGATGTCGTTTCCCACCGTTTACAATTTTTTTCCCCCTAACCTTATTAAATGTCATCTTTCACATCAAATTCTTACATTGTTTCAATTAATTCAGTTATAATAATAAGAAACTGTAGATTTGTTACCATTCAAATTAAATCAGTATCGACAAACTCCATCTCTCCACTGCAGGAAACACAGAAGCTGCATCTGAAGTGGCATTAGATGTATTTACAGACTGTCTGATGAAGCTGAGGTGCCATAAATGCATTTACACTGCAAAATTGCAAATGCATAATAATTTTATAATGTTTTAATGAGTGAGTCATTTAGTCATTCGTTCAACCGATTTGTTCAAATGGCTGATTCATTCAGAAACGAGACAAGTGACTGTCTTTATGAATGGGTTCCTGAATCATTGACTCATTCGATTCATTCAAAAACGTGGATTCATTCAGTAACGAAACACTGCTGTGTGTTGCTCAGAGACACAACAAAATTGGAACTAATTTCATTTGCGAAATTGAGCAAAAACAGTCAATATTGTGTCTAAAATGTAAGTCACTTAATTTTACCTTCTTGTTTATTGAACTACTTTTGTATAAAATCAGTGTCACATTGCAATCGTGTTGATAGTTGGGGAAACATCTTGGCTGTGTAATGTTGCTTACCTATATCATATATTATAAATCTATTTTTTTCCTACCGCAGTATGCATCTACAACTTTCTGTGAGTTACTTTCTGTGTGCTGTTGCGCTCATTTGTTTTGATTTCTGCACGAGTCTCACACTCAAGCTGCGCGAGCCTCATGGCACGACATAAATACATTATCAGTCGCCGTTTACACTGAATGCAATAAAATCAGAATTATTCTCATGTGAACATTTTTGGTGGCCAAGTTTCAGTGCTTCCCTTGTTATTTTTGTTATTGATGTTTTAATCAGGATTCTTGTCCAATCGGGAAAGAAAAATTCTCTCTCACTTACCCCTTTAAAAAAATCTACTTGTCCCAGACACGCGTTAATCAAGCCCTGTGGTTCCCCCAAGGTTTACTTTGACCCTACATGTATTACAGATTGCAAACTTTTTGTCTTCTTCAGTCACAGTTAGGAAATTACACTGTTGTGTCGAATTCTGCACCCTGCCAGAGAATGCACCCCCTAGTATTGGTAGGTTTAGGCAGTCAGTTAGCGACTTCAACGAGGGGGTGCATAATCTGGCAGGGGTGCACCCACACCTACTCCTAAACCTACCAATACTAGGGGATGCATAATCTGACAGGGGTGAAGAATTCGGCACTACACCTGTCACCGGTCCGGAAATCGTGTCCTTCATCGCAGATCCATCAAGCCTGTTGTCAAATGTAGTCATAAAGACTGCTTTTCTCGTGTGTGTTTTTTTTTTTTTTTGCCATTTTGGGGCTTGACAGACTTTGTCCCTAAAACTGTTTATATTTACATAATAAAATAAATTATTAAACATTAAAACTCCCCTAATCTGGACTAAATTACAGATGTTCTCTCACTTAAACAACTCTAAAAATAAAGTGCTCTGTGACTGGAAAGAGGTAGAAATGAGTAGCTGTATATTACAAAACAGATGTCGTTTCCCACCGTTTACAATTTTTTTCCCCCTAACCTTATTAAATGTCATCTTTCACATCAAATTCTTACATTGTTTCAATTAATTCAGTTATAATAATAAGAAACTGTAGATTTGTTACCATTCAAATTAAATCAGTATCGACAAACTCCATCTCTCCACTGCAGGAAACACAGAAGCTGCATCTGAAGTGGCATTAGATGTATTTACAGACTGTCTGATGAAGCTGAGGTGCCATAAATGCATTTACACTGCAAAATTGCAAATGCATAATAATTTTATAATGTTTTAATGAGTGAGTCATTTAGTCATTCGTTCAACCGATTTGTTCAAATGGCTGATTCATTCAGAAACGAGACAAGTGACTGTCTTTATGAATGGGTTCCTGAATCATTGACTCATTCGATTCATTCAAAAACGTGGATTCATTCAGTAACGAAACACTGCTGTGTGTTGCTCAGAGACACAACAAAATTGGAACTAATTTCATTTGCGAAATTGAGCAAAAACAGTCAATATTGTGTCTAAAATGTAAGTCACTTAATTTTACCTTCTTGTTTATTGAACTACTTTTGTATAAAATCAGTGTCACATTGCAATCGTGTTGATAGTTGGGGAAACATCTTGGCTGTGTAATGTTGCTTACCTATATCATATATTATAAATCTATTTTTTTCCTACCGCAGTATGCATCTACAACTTTCTGTGAGTTACTTTCTGTGTGCTGTTGCGCTCATTTGTTTTGATTTCTGCACGAGTCTCACACTCAAGCTGCGCGAGCCTCATGGCACGACATAAATACATTATCAGTCGCCGTTTACACTGAATGCAATAAAATCAGAATTATTCTCATGTGAACATTTTTGGTGGCCAAGTTTCAGTGCTTCCCTTGTTATTTTTGTTATTGATGTTTTAATCAGGATTCTTGTCCAATCGGGAAAGAAAAATTCTCTCTCACTTACCCCTTTAAAAAAATCTACTTGTCCCAGACACGCGTTAATCAAGCCCTGTGGTTCCCCCAAGGTTTACTTTGACCCTACATGTATTACAGATTGCAAACTTTTTGTCTTCTTCAGTCACAGTTAGGAAATTACACTGTTGTGTCGAATTCTGCACCCTGCCAGAGAATGCACCCCCTAGTATTGGTAGGTTTAGGCAGTCAGTTAGCGACTTCAACGAGGGGGTGCATAATCTGGCAGGGGTGCACCCACACCTACTCCTAAACCTACCAATACTAGGGGATGCATAATCTGACAGGGGTGAAGAATTCGGCACTACACCTGTCACCGGTCCGGAAATCGTGTCCTTCATCGCAGATCCATCAAGCCTGTTGTCAAATGTAGTCATAAAGACTGCTTTTCTCGTGTGGGTTTTTTTTTTTTTTTTGCCATTTTGGAGCTTGACAGACTTTGTCACTAAAACTGTTGATGTATGGACAACTCAAAATCTCATATCAAATTCTCTTTTGTCAAATTCTCCTTCCGCTACAATGGAAAATAAAAATAAAAAAGGGCATACAGGTTATGACCAACAAAACAGTCAGTAAATAATCAGATTTTTTTTTTCTGAATGAACAGATTACTTCAATGTAGAATATGATATACAAGAATAAAGAATATGTTGAATGAAAGTTAAATGCTAAATGCACATAAGACTCAAAAACAACAGACTAAAGAATAACTGTTTATCTGAGAACCGATTCAAACACTGATCCAAGATGTGAAGCATTTGTTTCGACGTGTGCTATTGTGTTTGTTACTTAACTGACCCTGAGCGTTGCTACAGTAGCTATTGTACTGAAAGGTCAGGTCGGTTGCATCACATTGCATGGATTCCGCAGGGGACTGAATAGAGCCGTGGTCACAGTGGACTTGGCTACACCCAAAGCCTTTAAGATTAGAAATACCAAGAAGAACTAGAAGCTACACAGAACAATATGATACAATAAAAGGAAACAATTCAATGGACTAAACTGTGCACAATGGCAAATAGTTGTCTTTAAAACAATCTTCATCTCATTGAAAGATGATTTATTCTGGCTGTAGACTAAAATCAGTAAGCAGACTAACAAAAATACTGCTGAGCAAAAGACTTATGCGCTTCCAGCACAGATGTCTGTATTTCCCATCAGCAGTTGATACTGCTCCAGGGTCTAGTTTCCACTAAACGCTTTGCATTACTAGACTGACAGACAGTGGGAATTCACCGCAGGCCATGATATGTCTCCTAATATTTTACTGGTTTAGACACTAGTTGCGTAAGTGTCTACGTCTTTTTATCTAATGTTCTCCTCAGAGGTGATGAATTTGGAAGAAATATGGCTATTAGGACACAATAAAAAGCCAAATTTATTTGCAAGTCTGAGCTAGTAAACATGCTATTAATTAACAGTTTATCAAACACATTCCCCAATTTTCTATTTGTGGTCTGGGATCATGGTGTGTTAATACTGCTCAGGGACACAGAAAATCCAGAGTTTCCTCTTAAACTACCAGTGAGCAGATTACAAGAGGAAGGTTCTTACCACACTAGAGAAATCACTCACAGCCTCAAGATCCACTGCTGTGATTGCAAAAGCAAGCAGATTTGTTTTCTACCAGAATAAATGAAAACAGTCTCAGAAGGGGGAATGAAAACAGGGAAACGTGAGGGAGGTTCAAACCTAACTGAACTCCAATCTCTTCTGAAGACTGTTTATTATTCCTTTGGAAATGTTAAATGGCATGTCTCAGAAGAGAATAAAGAAAGGAAAATATGTAGGATACAAGCCAGTTTTTGCAGATTTGGCCAGCTTTGAGAATATATTGTCTGTTTTTGAAGTTTTCACTTTGTCATCCCATACAGGAAATGGTGGAAAAAAGGGGAATCATATCCAAAAGTCACTTACCATTCATGGAACAATGGATTTCCCAGGTCTTAAGGCCCATTCACACCAAGAAAAAAAAAACTACATGGTAACTATAGTGTAACTATATTACAATGATACATTCTCACATCTGCACATTCTCACAGCACATAATTTAAAGTCAAATTGATTTTGATTGGCTGTCAATGTTTTACCATTCATTACCTGAAAAGAAAAAGTTATAAAAAAAAAAGTGATTCTAAGGACATTGTTCCTCTATGTTGTTGTTATTGTCATAGTTGCTCCTATAATTAGATCAATAAACAGAATGCCAGTTGAGTGAATATACTTTGTGCCATCTGAGAGTTAAATTATGTACATAGATCAGCAGTTTCTGTTCATTTGCTCCTATTCATTTGGGTTAATTACATATATGAATGTCTGAAATAAAGAAAATGTAAACAAAACAAAAAAAAGCTTTTAAAATCTAGTTTCAAATGTTACAAGTTCTTAAAAATTTATTCACGTTGGTTCATATGGTTTTGAAAAAAAATAAATAAATAAACATTTTTAAGAAAAGTTTAAATTTAATGCCTCATAAAATGTGTGGTGTAACATGAAGTAAAAATAAATATTTTATTTTATATATCTCAATTATTTTGGGGGAAAAAATTATTTACAATATGATTTTTTCTGAATTATTTCATAAATATCATTAAGCATTTGTGGAGTCTCTTGACAAACAGTCATGATGGTCTGCTGGGGTCCCCACTCTATGACATATTTTTCTGCATGCTGTTTGCACCACATAAAAACCAGTTTTTCAAATATATTTTTCAAGATAAAAAGTGTTATTTACAATGTGAATTATTCCTGAATTATTAATTCATAAATATCATTAAAGTTCTCATGGAATCAAAATTTACATTGTTTAATTTGTTAGTGTACATTGCTAGTCTTGAGGTGAACAATTAAGTTTTGAAAAAAAAAAAATAAATAAACATTTTTAAGAAAAGTTTAAATTTAATGCCTCATAAAATGTGTGGTGTAACAACATGAAGTAAAAATAAATATTTTATTTTATATATCTCAATTATTTTGGGGGAAAAAATTATTTACAATATGATTTTTTCTGAATTATTTCATAAATATCATTAAGCATTTGTGGAGTCTCTTGACAAACAGTCATGATGGTCTGCTGGGGTCCCCACTCTATGACATATTTTTCTGCATGCTGTTTGCACCACATAAAAACCAGTTTTTCAAATATATTTTTCAAGATAAAAAGTGTTATTTACAATGTGAATTATTCCTGAATTATTAATTCATAAATATCATTAAAGTTCTCATGGAATCAAAATTTACATTGTTTAATTTGTTAGTGTACATTGCTAGTCTTGAGGTGAACAATTAATCCATGCAAGTAAATCACTGGGAAAAAAATAATCTTTATATCTTGGTAATCTTTAATCAAAATCTGAACATTTGCTTGCGCTCTGGAATGGCTTCCTTCTCTGATGACGTCAGTTTCTCTCCTCCACATGTTAGTTTGCTGTGAGTGAGAGACAGAGAGGAGGGGCGCTAAAATAAAACCCCGCCCTGTATTCAATATTCTGTTTCAGTTGGAAATATGTCACAATAATGAAATCGGCAGCAACTTCCGGTTAACGCAGACTTTAAGCTTTTGGGGAGTCTCTTGAAAAACAGTAAAAACAGTTTCCTGTTATGTTTGTCTGTTTTCTGCATGCTGTTTGCACCACATAAGTTTGATCTGGTTGACAAACATTTTTCAAATATTAAGGAAGCAGTGAAGCAGTTTCAGTAAAATATTTCTCTGTTTTTATTGATATTTTTCTACTATTCCTCTAAGAAATAATAATACAAGACAGACAAACTATTAAAAAAATTCCTTTCATTCTTTAATGAGGCTTATTTTCATTATGAGAAAAGATGTATTCAAGTCGCTGTATGAACTGTTGATGTATTTTTGAATGTATTATTTGTATGTATTTGAATATAATTCCCCCACTATCGTCACAACACTGTTTCAGTGTTTCGCCAACAGCAACTGAACAGCTGCGTCATGCAGACGATATACGTTCACAATATATGGAGCTTCCAACACATACCCATATGGGCAAAAATACAGATATTGGTGTGGCAGTGGCACACGTTGCACTTGTACCCTCACACAGAAACACATACACACGCCAAAGGCACTGGCTGACCTTTTAACTGGACATCTGTAGTAGAACACGGTTGCAGCCTAGGAGACAGCATTCCAGTTTTAAATCCATTAACCCCATAAACCCAAACCCATGTTCTGCTCATTAGACCAATCGACAGCCAGTGAAAGAAGAGTGAGAACAGGGTGGTGGGAGGGGAGGGTGATCTCACAAAAACAGAGGCGCTTGTCAGGATTATCAAAGACCCCCCACACAAGAGGAGAATGTTTGGAGGCGGCTAACAGAGAGACATAATGTGGCTATTTATCCCTCATGTGACTCCGTGCATATATTAGACAGAACACACAGGGGACTGGCCATCAGCAGGCACCATGAATGAGAGCTTCAACAAAGTCTGTCTTTCTTCAGCATAAACGAGTGTTGTCATTTTTCATATTCCAACTATAACTGGTAAACAGAACATGGAGTGAGAACCCCAGAAGAGCAGTGCCTTTCAGATGCCAAGACCCAGATCTAAAATACACATAAGAACAAACTTTTCTGTGCCTATAAAGAATCCATTCAATTTGTGCTCTGAAGCAGGTCTAAGGGTTTTAAAGAGCTATGATTGATTCTGCAGCAGGTGGTCACATTACACACAAGGTGCATTTGATTAGTGAGGTAACCATGAACTTCTGCACCTCTACTTTCAACTGTTCCATGGCTGATGTGAACGTTTCCTGTATTTTTGATGAGTTTTCCTGACAATAATAAGCCTATTCCTCTGTAATGTTTGCATGGTGTCTGAAGGAAAAAAAACAACAACAACAGGATATGGGGACCTCAGGTTTTCCCACTGGAAAACATCTTGTTTAGGTCACAATCGTGTCTTATCACTGATAAAGAGTTGAGAACACTTGTCTGTTAACCATTTGGAAGTAGTTTGTAATATGTTGCTGCAAACTCAAAACATTAAAAGGCACAGTTGGTTCTCTTTATCTGCACCAGGTACAATCACAGTAATGTGATTATGAGCTTGGGCAACTTACTAAATCGATATCAATAGAGAAAGGCATGTTTGCTTACATAGAGTATACCAGACACATTGCTTACATATTCCACTGCAAACTGAAAGGGAGACAATCCTTATATAATCTTCCTAACAATGCTGCTTTATCTATGTCCTTTTCCTAAAAGTCACACCTTACCTAAAATGAAAAATCTATCATCATTTACTTCTTGTTTGAACCCCTTTTTTTTTTGCCTACTGTGGAGCACAACAGGAGATGTTATTATGACAGTCACCATTCACTTTCAATGTATGGAGCAAAGATGCAATATGGTGACTTAAGTTGTCATTCTTCCAAACATCTTTTGTATGTACTAATAATTTACCTACATGTTCCAAATGTAGGTAAATTATTACGAACACTACATTTCTGTGAGCTACTTAATATATTTAAGTTTATTTTATAAACACTCTCAGCACTTTCTCTCAGTAAGTGGCAACGTGTTGAATCAAGACAGTTCAATCACATAGCGGCAGCTGCTTGACAACAAGTGTAAAAGCAGCAGAAACAAACTTAGACCTTTAGCATTCTGTCATTCCCCCTACTGAGTGGTCGTACTTGCACTTCACACACACCTCGGTACAACTCGGCAACTTTTCGAAGTCGTCTTCTCGACCTCAGTTAAAACGACAAAGCAATGACTTACCCATGTTTGATACTAAGAGCTTGACAATGCGGAAAAAGTCCACAGCTGAAGAGTTTGACTCTGAGAGCTGGTAGCGCGACCGTCAGTTTATTAATGAGGTGACGTCACAATCACTAACGGGCGGGGAAAACTTATCAATGGCAAGTTGTTTGATAAACCTCATGAACTTAAATTCTCAAAACGTACTCAATTTTAGAATGTAAAAGCTATTTAAAGAATTTAAAGAATTATTATATTATTGTTGTTTTTTTCTATTTTATAACTGAGATTGCTTTGTTTATTATGTTAGCCTATGCTTTGTCTCTTAGTTGTATTAGATTACTAATAGGCTAGATTATAATTGTATAATAATATAAAAAAATATATAAAAATGTAATTTTTCTGCTGATTACATGGAAAGCGAAACCTACAAAAACCTAATAAATAAATCAATAAATAAATAGGCTACACATAGGCTATATATTCGTGCATTAATATACGAGGACTACAAAAGTAACTACAAGAACCAACTACAAAAATAAACGTTTATTTTTAATTAATTTGTTTATTTCTGTGTGTAGTTCCATATTGACGTTTTGTCGTGGTAACAACATGCTCTTGTATTGTCGATTAAATATATAGAGCTCGAGGATAACTTGAATATATGTACTACAGAAATTTCCATGACATTTCTATGATTTCGTTATTTATTGATTTATTTTTTACAAATTTTCCAGGTGATATTTTTTGGTTTTTCCATGATCGTGGGAAGCCGTTGCTAAGGTGTAAGGTCTCATTCTTTTGCTTTTTTATTCGACAATACCTGCTTCTTTTTCAGTATTTACTCTGAACACACCCTTCTATGGAGTGCAATGGTTCACAAAATGATATGAGTAAGGTTAGCAGTGCTCTCTGCTGGTACAATACAGGAGTTGCACTCTCCATGTGATATAGCTACACTATTGAATAAACGAATAATCCTTTCTTATCTACAGTAAATAACGATGACACGCCTTTGATACGCGACCACGAGCAGATATAATCTTTATACAAATCCGTTATAGTTTATTACCGTTATGTGTTATAATAGGGTGACCATACGTGCCATTTTCCCAGGACGCGTCCTGGGAAAATGGCACGTATGGTCCCCCTATGTTATAATTGCCATGTGCAACATGCGAGGGGTGAAAGTCCGCTAATGAAACTCAATCTCTGTGTGAAAAGACTGGCGGATAAATAATGCGCACGTATGGTCACCCTATGTTATAATTGCCATGTGCAACATGCGAGGGGTGAAAGTCCGCTAATGAAACTCAATCTCTGTGTGAAAAGACTGGCGGATAAATAATGCATCATATTCTCTCCCTTACGCAGCCTTCACAGTCGGATATGCTAGCCACATGCAATCAGTTTGAATGAACGATTGCCAAATTACACAAAACTGTAACAATTCCTTTGTTGTTGTTTTTGTTGTTGTTTTTTCTTCTTCTTCTTCAACGAGAAGTGGCCGACCGTTTGGACTACAAATACGAGAAAGCCCAGGTACCTGAGCACCTCCCAGACGTAAGATTACGTGGATTTTGCGTTGATTGATCAGGCAAATGACCAATCAGCGTTCAAAAACAGGGACAGCGTGTGACGTCATGCCTCGACTTGACCAATCGTCGCAATGAATCGGAAGCAGCGTTAACAAACTACATAAACCAAGTGTTTGTCCGTCAGCGATACACCTAATCTCAGCACCAGGTCGCTGTCCACTGACATAGAGAGAGGTAAGCGATCTTCTTCATTTATGCTCACGTTTCACTTCTGTTTTCAACGCAAACTTCGAGTATATTTGCTTATTTTCCACATAACGAGACGTTTGGATACATGTACTGCTCATTAAAAAACTACTTTGCCAACCCTGCTTATATGGACCGGTCCGTGATCAGCATTGTCCATAATTGTTGCTGTGAAAGAAAAAGACAGAAAGAAAGCAAGAAGAAAAAAACAATAGCACTGTAAAGAACATAGAATTGTGTTTAATGTCCTTTTTGAGAGGGTTCCTGTTTAAATACATTTACAGAGATTTTGCAGTTACAAAGCTGAAAAGGCAGTAGTATTCTGATTATTTATTGTACTGTTTGTGTTGTAACTTTTCTGAAGGTGATTTGGAAGAACTCTAGAGGGACTGTCATTGAGGGAATGCACCAGATGCTCCATTAGTGCTGATAGTGGTCTGCTAATGCATATCAGAGCCTCATCACAGATTTCATTATGATTTTGAGCATCTGAGCAGATTAGACACAGTGAGAAATGAGATACATAATCAGCTTTCTCTTGCCAAGACGCATAGACAAGCAGGACTAATAGTCAGCGCTTCTTGAGACAGGTGAAATTGGACATGCAGCCACGCAGACATCCACTTGACACGTTGGCTCACTTGTGGAATGCGTTATGAGACCTCATGCACGATTCATGTTAGAACAGTTAGCATGCCTATTTACGTTTGGTTTTTGGCATATAGGCTGTGTGCGCTGAATTGGTAGTTCTGTTGAGTCACTTTATTAAAAGTGGGAAAGTGGCCCTCTTTGTTATATCGTAGGAGATCTGCTTGATGCAATCACAGTCAGATACTGGAGAGTGTTTACACTGTCCCTGGGGAATCTTATATCCTAGTCCCTATGAGGTGATTAGAGGAAAAGATTTACTGATTAAGTAATTGAAGATGTGCACGTGGTTAGGGTGATGATAGGGAAGATGGTGTTGTTCAGAGTGTATTTAAAATTACAAAAAATATGTATAATGTTGAGGGAAATCCTCATCTCTAGAAAAATACTAGATATGCAGAGTGGCCAATGTTTCTTTCGTTGTCAATCTTTTTTATCCTCTTTAGGCCCCATGTAGAGAGAGTGGGATTGTGTGCCAGTGCTCAAAGTAGTAAGTTTTTCATTGCAATATCATGACATTGGTTCAGTTTTGCTTTGTTAAATCATGTAAAACAGAAAGTATGACTTAAAAGTAAAATGGTTAGGGCTGTCAATACAGTACATATTTATTTTATGAATAAAATCTCTGTTAATGTCATGTGTTTGTAGTTAACATGTTAACACTTTCAGTTTTGGGGAAAAATATCTATTTATTGGGTCTGTTGTGTGGCTGATATTCTTGCAAAAAATAAAAAATAAATACAGTAAATTAAAAAGTAAATCAATTGTAATAATGGTTGGGATATATAAGACGAACAGCTGTGAAACAGCAACTTTGCATTGTTAATACTCTAAAAAAAAGTTCAAAGTTGCAAATAAAACAAAGATTATTGGAGTGTTTTACAAGATGCTATTTCAGTTTTTCTATTTTGAAAATTTACATTCAATTCATTGTGTTACTTGTCATTTCTTTGTAATTATTTGTGAAATTTACTAACAGATTTTGAGTGAAAATTGTTTCACAACCAAAATGTACATTCTTAAAACATAATTTAATATGATCACTTTCTTAGAGAATTATGCATTTCTTGATTTATTTACCTACTAAATGTAAACTTATTCATTGCTATAAAGTTTACTCAAGTCAGAAATGAGCTTCAGCTGCATGTGCTGTTTTATGAAAAGCTTTGGTGCTTTTGTTTTAGTGCTGCAGACAATGAGAGACATGGCTGCTATTCTCTTCTATCTTTTCATGATTGGGTACAGTGGGACTATAGGCCCTTTTGATGTTATTGCTGTGTCTGATCTAACATTGCGGCCAACATCTTAAAGCTATTTTTAAATAAATGTGCAATTAATCAATAACAAAGTGAAAGTCTCAAGTTTCCAAATATAAGTAACAATTTCAGGGACTCTTATTAGTTACAGTACATAAATCTGCAACCTTCTGAATGCTATTTGAACTAGAAGATACACTAATATTTAAATTAAAAAAAGTTTTATGTATCTAATGAGCATCCTTGAAACTGTCACATATGTTTGGAGACTTCAAATTTTCACTTTGTTAAAGGTGATTGTCACACATTTATTTCCCCATATTAGGATGAGACAAGATAATGTGCCCTTTGAGTAAGATTATACTAATCCAACATCACCTTATCCACCTCCCTAAGCCAACATTTGCAGCCATTTACTTATCTAGTATGTACATGAATGTTACTTAAAATATCCTGTTTTATCAAAATTTTGCATATCGATATTACTATTGCCCCTATTTTTACATTATATCACAATTGTCTCCTGTGGAACTTTAACCCCTCTGGCTCCCTTTATATTTACATGATATATAAACATATACTGTACTTATACCTCAGTACGCAAATGTAATATATGTACATATGTGACCCTGGACCACAAAACCAGTCTTAAGTTGCTGGGGTATATTTGTAGCAATAGCAAAAAATACATTGTATGGGTCAAAATTATAGATTTTTCTTTTATGCCAAAAATCATTTTTGATGCTGCTAAAAATAACATTATTTTGTGTATTTGGTGTAATGAAATGTGTTTATGCGGTTTAAAGTAAAAAAAAAAAACACATTATTTTCCACATCTGGTTTTGTGGTCCAGGATCACATATATAACATTTTCCTAAATGAAGAACATTGTCATATATCAAAAGTTAAACATATATATGAAACCTATTAAACATTGGAACAATTTCATAGCATTTATATAGCCCATACATATATGTATATTTATGTATATGTAATACAATACTCTTGATATCATTTCCGTATGGAAATTGAACCATACAGCAGCGACTGTCTTCTCTGGACAAAGTAAAGTGCTTTCATTCTAACAAATGGGTCTGTAGCGGGGGCGATAGTGACAATCTCTAACCTACAGACATGGTTTTTGGGTTCTTTGTTTTACTATCACACAATAATAGCTTGGACATTCTGGTCTATTTATAGATTTATATGAGGGTAGGATAATGGAAGTATCTGTGTGTCTTGCATTGAATTAACGGCTATCTGTGGCATGCAATGCGATTTCTGTGGTCACAGTATTGTCCCAATATCATAGAAAGCAAATTCTTCAGAGAATAGGCTCCAGTGCTTTATTCAAAAAACAATGTTTGCTTCATTTATGCAGTAGGCTGTTTGTTCAGGTCCAGTTCTTGCATGTGCCCTGATCTTTTTGGATTTGTGCTCATGCAGTAGTAAACAAAATTAAGCATGTAGGTATTCTTATGTTCGTGATGAAAGAGAGGTACTTACCGAGCTATCTAAATAATGCAAATGTTATTACAGATCTCAGTTCAGTGCTATTTGTATGGAAATACATTGTCTGGGAAAGAAATTGGCATTTGGCAATTTACTCAAGGACTTTACTTTTGTGTAATATGATGTCAGAACATCATCTAGAATTTGTTTTTTTAAATGCTTGTAATGTGGTTTTCAGTGTAGATGAATGGGCCATGTGTGACTCACAGAAGTTACTCAAGGAAGTGTGTGGGCCGAGACGACAAGCTTATGTATGTGGTGTAGGAGCAAATGTAGGATGTACGTCGATACGGTGCATGTGTTACCCAGGTGTAGGATGTTTGATGCTGGCCGGCACTTTAGCCCTCTCCAGCAGAGCTCCTGCCACTTCATCTCAACCGCCTCTTGGAGTTCAAGAATTCATCACCAAGGAAACGGTTTCATGATTGGCCAATCTCTCGCTCTCCCTCCGTGTGTGTTTTGCTCTGTCTGCATTTCACTCACGCTCTCCCCCGCAGCCCAGCTGAAGGGGTAGGAGGTGTTGAGGGGGTGACATCACTAACAGAGCCAAACTTCTGCTGATCACGATCTCTGTGGCATTTGGCGGCCTGAGGTCGGAGTCATAAACAAACACACAAACACATTTCTCAGAGATCACCCACTATTTGATCTCCTGTCTCTCAGACATCTCATTATTGCTGCCTTCACAAGCTATCTGAATTAATCATAGTTTCCTAGACATTGGACATGAATGGCCTCTAAAGTCATATTAACGACTGGGAAACTTGGAGAACTTGGGCAGTCTATAGACTTTAAGCATGGCGGAGTGGAGAGCAATTACTGTAGTGACTGGTATTTTTATTAATTTTTTACCACAACAGCTACGTTGCCTTGTCTTGACGTTAAAGGCTTGCATGTTACATATATAAATAACCAATATATGCATATTGTATGTTTTATACACAGCGTAAATAACATGTATTTGATTCCAGAATTGTCAGAATCTAGTGCAGTAAGAGTATAAACTAGAGCGGCTTATGTATGTTTGACAACATACAGGAAGCTACACATTTATGATAGCAAAGCACTTGAACTCATAATTACGACTTCAGAATTGGGAATCAGGAAATTTCCTATAGCACATGAAGGCAACATATGTCCTGCCTGTGTAAACACGCCACTTAGGAGGCCATTTTGGCATTTGCATTTTTTTCCATTTGTAAGATGGTTTAAATGGAAGCCCTTTAAAATGGTTTAAATTGGGCTTATTTTTTATATCATTTTGGACAAAATGCCCTGCTGTGTGTGCAGTGTGGGCTGTGTGAGTTTGTGCATGTGTTGTGTGTATGTGTGTGTCATGCTGGACAGTTTATATGTGCATGTTAATCATGACGAGCAAAAAGAAGAATAAACACCTTCAAGAAGGCTGTGCAGGGGTGAGATGAGTTTCGTGGTTGTGCATATGTCGGGGAGGGGGAAAGTGAGGGAGTTTAAATGAAGGGATCTTGCTGTTGCCTGGCTACTGGCAGGTGCTGTTCCGTCGCTCTCGTCTCCAGCCACCTCTCCCACATGAGCAGCCTGCACCAGTCAATGAGCATGTTCTCTTTCTCTCTTCCTCTACCCCCATTTCTACATACACGTGCACTTGTGCAGTGGACAACAGTCGCACACACTATTGAAGCAGCTCTTTTTCTTTTAGTCGCAGAGCCTCATTCAGCTTTGCGTCTGTGAAGGCGAGAGGATAGCAGACATGGAAAGCCTGTGCTGGTTCAGCAGATATCACAATGAACCAAAGGTAGGAGCTGCCTCAGCTCAATGGGACAGGAATGGAACAGAATGCGGGTGTCTTGAGACATGCATTTGAAAGTTGAACTGTTTTTACTTAACACGAATGGGCCCAAATGGAGCGTAGAATCAACTGAGTGAGGTCTGGTATTATTAGGTCTAAAGATTTCACTCAGTTACATATGGTTTTGTTTTGTTTTTCAGTCTTAAAGTTTATCTCATTGTAAGCTGCTATTTAAATACTACAGTCAGATTAATGTTATTTAGATGTATGTTAAAGTCGCTGTGTAATGATAGTTGTAGCGACAAATCATTTCTTCCGTATTGTGACATACATCTGAGTGAAATGGATTATCCAAACAGAAAAAAAAAATGTAGGTTCTATTGGTTGTTCTAAATGATTGGAGAAGTCTGGCATACATCACCAGAAGATTGAGTTATTTGAACATGATGTATTCTTTGCTGAACTAGGTGATTGCGTTAAAATGCCCAAATTAATATTTATTGCTTTAATATAACATCAGTGAAACTACAAAGCTGGCACAGAGGTATGTATAATTACAGTGCAAAATAGGATAAAAGTATGTGAGAATGTTGTTGCTACAGCTCCAGGTCTCTATTACGCCAGTGTACAAATTCCTCGCATCATTTTGTTTACTCTTTGCTTATATAGCCTAGTGCACTCAACTGTCATGCACTATATAGGGATTAGAGAATGAGTGAACAAGTGAGTGATATCGGACAGAGCAAGAGAGTCAACAATGAGGGTCTATTCCTGTGCTAGTCGACCCTGAAT
This sequence comes from Sinocyclocheilus anshuiensis, assembly GCF_001515605.1. NCBI lineage: Eukaryota > Metazoa > Chordata > Actinopteri > Cypriniformes > Cyprinidae > Sinocyclocheilus > Sinocyclocheilus anshuiensis. The sequence goes on from NW_015557067.1 coordinate 686,138, forward strand.
CTAGGGTTATTAAGAATCAACTATTTTGGACTCACTAACTTTAATGTCTGTTTTCACAACCCCACACCTGTGTTTTTTATATGATTGCTGAGATCAATGGACATGTTGCAGATCCTCAGTGGTGTTACTGGCATCTCTTCGCCCAGGTAAAGATGTCTCAGGTGAAGCAGGTTGGCCTGTTGGCCGCTGGATGCCAGCCCTGGAACAAAGACGTGTGTGCTGCCAGTGGGGACAGGTTTGCGTATTGTGCCACGCTTGCCATATATGTGTACCAAGTAAGTGCAAACTATTGGAATGTGAACTGAGGTAAACAATAGTCTATCAATGAAGAAAATCACTCTTTCTTTACCCAAAAATGAAAATTCAGTCATCATTTACTCACCCTCATGTCGTTCCAAACCCATAAGACTTTTGCTCATCTTCAAAACACAAAAAGTGATTTTTAATGCAACCTGAGAGTTTTAATAAGAGTATAAACATTGATCAATGCATATACATAGCGCGCATCTAATATGGTATATGGAAGCTCAAGCGTGTTTGCTGGACGCGCGAGAACCAGTGCGGTTTGATCTATTCATATGAATGACTTTTACAATGCCTTCATTAACATTTTGAAGTTTTGGTGGAATGGATTTTTAATGGAGGGACAGAACTCTCTCAGGTTTAATTAAAAATATTTTTATTTGAATTTTCATTTTTCTCGTGAACCCTGTAACATCCTACAAACGTGACTTACAATTTGAATTCAGGCTTGAATTTATTTATTTTTTTAAATGGCACTGATTGAAGTCTGTCTTTCTAGCTTGATCACAGATATAATGAATTTAAGCTGCAAGCAATCATGTCTGAACACAAAAAGACAATCACAGCTATATCGTGGTGTCCACACAACCCTGAGGTGTTTGCCAGTGCTAGCGCTGATAACCTGCTCATGATCTGGAATGTAGCCGAGCAAAAGGTTGTTACACGGCTTGACAACACCAAAGGTACCGGTTCCAACACACTTTAATTAGTATCCAAAGAAATACACACCACCTCAGGACTCATATTCCACTTGACAGCATGTGTCCTCCAAGACATCACTCAAAATGCCTGTTTCTGTTTGCGATTAATTCATGTGAGGTCTTGTACTTGCCTAATCGGGTGTTTTTCAGGTATCCCAGCTTCTCTAAGCTGGTGCTGGAATGCAGGTGATAGCATTGCGTTTGTATCCCACCGGGGTCCTCTGTATATATGGACCATCTCTGGGCCAGACTTAGGAGTCACAGTGCACAAGGAGGCTCACAGTTTCCTCTCAGATATCTGCCTGTTCCGCTGGCATCCACTGAAGAAGGGAAAAGTGGTATTTGGACACACTGATGGCAGTTTGTCCATCTTTCAACCAGGTAGCATGACTTCTGATGTTGGTTCATGTTTTTTTTATTTTTTTTATACAAAAAACCTGTCATTTCAAACCTTTATCCATTTCTTTCTTCCGCGGAACACAAACAAAGATATTTTGAAGAATGTTAGCCAAACAATTTTCACCAAACACTGACCTTGTATCCGAACATGCCTACTTCAATACTATAAACGGTAGTAGATGAAAAATAGTATATGAGGTGAATAGTATGTTCCGAATTCATAGAGATTTAAAAGTGTGCATCCAATGGACACTTTACTATCCCATGAGGCCACGACAGAGGACTTGTGAATGGCAGAGAAGCGACACGCTATATGTCACATGACCTAAAGCATGGCGGATATAGTATTACATTCTATATAGAACATACTTTTTTTGTGGTCGCAACGTAAGTTTCAAACCAAATTTTGTACCTACTATGCAATTTCGGGGGCAGCCACAGTGGAAGAAAAGAAAGTCATGTAGGTTTGGACTAACATGAGGGTGAGTAAATAAACAGAATTTTCTGTTTAATACAAAATACTAAAATCTAACATGACATCAACATACTGCAGTTTAAAAAATGTATAAAAATATATAATAATAATAATAATATATAATAATTAATAATATGAACTATATCCAGATTAAATGCAGTTCATATTATTATTAGTGCCTATACTTGTGTCTTTAAAATTGCCCAAGACTAAGATGCAAAATAACTTGCAATTCTTTTAATTATATTACTTTAGGCTCAAAGAATCAGAAGCATGTACTGCATCCCGAGTCGTTAGAAGGCACAGATGAAGAAGACCCTGTCACAGCTCTAGAGTGGGACCCTCTCAGCACAGACTATCTGCTGATTGCCAACATGCACAATGGCATCAGACTGCTGGACTCTGAATCTTTATCCTGCATCACTACCTTTAGTTTCCCCAGTGCCGCTGCCTCTGTGCAGTGCCTGGCCTGGGTCCCCAGTGCCCCTGGCATGTTTATCACAGGGGGTAAGATAAATACGCACAGAAGCACCATTGGGAAATGGTGGTTTTTAGATTAACAGGCCAACTTTTATCTGATTTTAGAACTCTCATTTAATTATTAATTACTTTTTAATTTTAACGTAAAACAGCTGGGGTGTAATGGTAGTTTGAAATGGAACACACAATTATGTATTTGTATAGCATCAGTAAAACAAAAATTATTATATTGAATTCTCAAGATTCTCAAGTTGGCGTGCTGAGAATATGGAACGTATCAAGAGCGACACCTCTGGATAACTTCAAACTGAAGAAAACCGGCTTCCATGCACTTCATGTTTTAAATTCCCCACCAGCGAAGAAATGTATGTTTTGTTTTTTATTACTTCTGTATACTATGTTCTCCATCACATTAACTATGTTTACATGCACCCTCATAATGCGAGATATAGGCAATATTGCGATTAAACTTTACCTCATGTAAACACAAAACTTTGATCAAATTTATGTGATTAAGCTCATAACGGTAGTCAAATTTGTGGCGTATGCCAATTTTAATCACAATAAACTGCCATGTAAACACCTTAACACGCTTCGTTTCCACTCTGACCAAGTGTGTCAGATGTACACGGATGACGTGTGCTGTTCACACAACTCCATGAATGAACTCGGTGTCAGAGTTTCTAAAGTTTTCCCTCAAAAATGCTGAACTGTCAGCACAACAGCCACCAGTCTCTGCTCCTTATCTTCATCCAGAGATGGTGCAAAGAATGTGATGGCAGCATAGGCAACCCCATTTGCAGTGGCATTGCTATCACATTTAATTTTTATCGCTGTGCCAAATAACCATCCAATACATCCATAGAAATGTGTTTCGCATTTGACTTAAGTAGGTTAAAACAGTGGCCAGTAACACACCTACTGTATGTGAGTTTATCATTTGTGGTAATTGGCAGTAAAAATAACCACACTTCATAGAAAATAATCAGAATAATGAAAATTGCATGTAAACGGGAGTGAAGAGGTTTGCTCATGTCATGTAAACTTCTTAATCCTTACTCTAATTAATCGAAATAAGCAGATTATTGGTGCACAAGTAAACATAGTCAATGTTGTCATCTCTCTTTTAGCCTTTAGCTCGAATTCCCCTTCCAAGAGTCACTACACCTCCTCCACTAGCGAGGCTGTGCCTCCACCTACTCTTTCACAGAACCAGGCCTTCTCCCTCCCACCCGGCCACGCTGTCTGCTGTTTCATGGATGGTGGGGTTGGACTATATGATATGGGCACCAAAAAGTGGGACTTCCTTCGGGATCTGGTAGGAAAAGTGACATGTTGTTACCTGTGGGCTAACATATATTGAAAAACCTTAAAATGATTATTATAGTTTTTATATTTAATATCATGAAAGTACTCTACACTTAAAAAAGACAGGGATTTTTTTTAGGTTATATTGTAATTATACAGTGAATGCATTGATGCAAGCACCTAAAGCTTAAAATTATGTTTTATATTAGTCATCTTGCTGTTGAAGAGGTGCCCTTCAGTCCTTGTGCTGATTTTAAAGGTCACCTGATCAATTCAGCAAGTATACATGTTATTTTCTGAGACAAACAGCTCTTTAAGTTGCCTTGTTTGTTATTACTGACAAAGAAAATGCAACAAAACCTTTTCAACCCATTGTTAAGTAAACAATAATTGACCCCTGAATTATCATAAATGAATGCACACCTGAGGTGATAATACGCCCACAATACAAAGCAAAATGTGCAGACCTCGGGTGTGCATTAATTTTCTGAAGTGGTCCTGCATTCATTTTCAATAAGCCATCAGACTGAACTCAATTATTTTGTTTATACCACTAATACCATGTGTACTTATGGTTATTTCAAGACATGTGCCGAACTTTTTCCTTGAGCCACTGATTAAGCATATTTTGTCTGGCTCACCTTTTGACTGTGTCACATACATTACCACATATCTTTACTGTATTTCAATTCAGTTTCAAGCTTGTCAGCGAATCAGAATCGGAATATGCTACTACATAGTATAATATTAATTATAATTTTTAGTAATATTCTCAATTAGCTTTTATTTTTTATATTTTCTTATTTCTTTTTATTTTAGTTTAAAGGTGACACATCATGAAAATCTGACTTTTCCAGGTTTTAAGTGCTATAATCAGGTCCCCAGTGCATCTACCAACCAAGGAAACGTGAAAAAGATTAACCCAGTAACTTTGGGAATACTTTCCCAAACTTTTTGTGGCTATTTTTGGGAAGCCTTTTTCTGCAAGCGTCTGAGAAAACGAGCGCGTCTGATTTCGCTCCCTTGGTGACGTGGCAAAGGGATCTCATTACAATATTACCGCCCCTTAATCTGAAAGTTTACACCCACGGCGCCGTTATTGTGATTTGCAAGCGACAACGGTGTACTAGTTCTAATGCCATGGCAAAAGTTTGAGCAAAACATGCTAACTGTTCTGTCATTGGCTGCACAGACGAGCACAGAATACTGTTTAGAGTCCCAGCCTCACAGGAGACAACAGAGCAGTGGATTTATCAGTTTATTTACTGTATATTGCTGCTGACACACAGATCTAAAACAAACATACGATTTATTTCCCAGCTATTTACATTCACAGACATAACTGACTGTTTTTGTAACTCATGTGTGTTTTTAACGTAAACTTGTGTGTGAATAAGAACTTAGTTTAGTACTCACATGCTGTGACAGCTGCTTTCTGTCCGTGTGCTTCGGATGTGTGCACTCGGAAAACCGTATATCAGAAGTTTAAACTCGTATGGTTTAAAACACATGATTTCAGCGCGATAAATATGATAATCTGAACCAAAACAGATGTTTTAGCAGGTACAAGAGCTGTAATGGCGCAGCTCTATTCTGGAAAAGGGGGCGGGGAGCAGCAGCTTATTTGCATTTAAAGAGACAGGCCCGAAAATTAGCGTGTTTCTGCTTCCATTCAAAATAGGCATTTTCAGAATTATATAATAAATAATCTGTGGAGTATTTTGAGCTGAAACTTCACAGACACATTCTGGGGACACCAGAGACTTATATTACATATTGAAAAATGGGGCATAATATGTCTCCATTAAATTTGGGTAATTTTGTGCTTTTGTAATCTTTATTAATTTGTGTTTTTACATTTCTATTTAGCTTTCATTTATTTGTATTCTAGTTTTAGTAATTTTACTACTTCAATTTATTTTGTTTCAGTTAGTTGCCAAGGCAAGGCAATATTTCTCATTTTCATTTCATAAAATTCTATAAGCTTTTCATCTAATATTTATATTTTATTTCAGCTTTATGTCAATTAATAAACAACTTTTTTAAGAGTTTTGTTTTAACTAACAATAATAACACTGAAATCAAGAATGCAATCATAATGATTATACAATTATAATACAAGCATGAATGGTTTTATGACTTAATTACATTATTTTTGTCACAGGGTCATGTTGAAACCATCTTTGACTGCAAATTCAAGCCAGATGACCCAAACCTTCTAGCTACAGCTTCATTTGATGGGACTATAAAAGCTTGGGATATAAACACCTTAACTGCTGTGTACACATCTCCGGGAAATGAGGGAGTGGTTTACTCGCTGTCGTGGGCCCCTGGTAATAACAATACACAGACCTTGTTATCATTAAAGTTTCAGAGAGGTTTTGTTTTTGTGGCTATTCATGAAACTCTTTTCTTCATTTCTTTTTTTCCACTGTAACCTGAAGGAGACTTGAACTGCATAGCAGGAGCCACATCAAAGAATGGTGCCTTCATTTGGGATGTAAAAAAAGGAAAAATGATCACAAGATTTAATGAGGCAAGCATTGAACAAAATTTTAGTTCTTGTTTTTTATTGAACTCTGGTTTATCCAGAGATCTAACAGTTAATTATTTAGAATGAATAACTTTAAATTATGATATTTAATTTACATTTCTATTGTTATTTTAATTGCCCAATATTCACAATTAGCATGGGTCTTTATTTTGACTGCAATTGTGTTGCAGCACGGGAAGAATGGTATTTTTTGCGTTGCCTGGAGCCATAAAGATTCCAAAAGAATAGCCACATGCAGTGGTGATGGATTTTGGTAAGCCTGTTTCAATTTTGAATAGCATTCTCAAGTTTCTGCTTAGTCCATCTGTCATGAACTGCACAGTGACACGAAGGTAGAGGTTTCAAATGCAGTATAATTAATGAAGGGGTAATCCACAATAAAGGTCCAGAAACAAGCACAAGGTCATACACACAAGCAATCAGTCCAGACAATAACAACAGGGCAAAATCAAAGGCAAAAGGGTAACCCAAAAACAGGCAGAGTACAAGACCAGGAACCAAGACATGGAAGAAACAGGAAACCAGGCTTAGAAATGCAGTTGACACTAGCAAGACTTAACCATGAATGACAAAATGAACCAGGCTTATATAGAGTGAGCAGATAGGGTTAACGAGACACAGGTGCAAACAATGAGTGCTGAGGAGTCCGGGCAAAGGATTATGGAAAATGAAGTCCAAGACTGAGTGGCAGAGGTGTGGGATGGAGTGCCCTCTGGTGGTTATCATCCGTGTTATGAAGCCATATTATCCTCATAGACATGACATTCCGAATTGTCCTTTTTCTTTCAGCATAATTCGAACCCTTGACGGCAAAGTGTTGCACAAATACAAACATCCAGCAGCAGTATTTGGCTGTGATTGGAGTCAAAATAACAAGTATGTGTATTAACCAGTTTCAAAAACAGATGTCAGAATTTTTTTACCAGTGTTATTTTCTCTTGTGATCACAATTATAATACATTGTGTGTCAGTCTTTCTCTCACTCTCTCTCTCTCGCTCTCTCTCGCACTCACACAGAGATATGATTGCCACTGGCTGTGAAGACAAGAATGTTCGAGTCTATTACTTGGCCACCAGTTCAGACCAGCCACTAAAAGTCTTTACAGGTCACACGGCCAAAGTATTCCATGTGCGTTGGTCACCTCTCAGAGAGGGCATACTGTGCAGCGGCTCAGATGATGGGTAATAATTCCATCAAAATCTTCATTTACACTCTTTATATTTTTTGAAAGAAACTAATACTTTTATTCAGCAAGGACATATTAAATTGATCAAAAGTGACAGTAAACACTTTTACATAGTTACAGAAATCTTTTTTTTAAATAAATTCTGTTCTTTTGACATTTTCCACAAAAATATTAAGCACAACCATTTTCAACAGTGAGTATAATAGGAAATGTTTCTTGAGCAACAAATCAGCATATTACAATGATTTCTTAAGGATCATGTTACAATGACGAATGGGGTAATACCTGCTGAAAATTCAACTTTGACATCACACGAATAATTTACATTTTAAAAAATTTATTAAAAATAGACAATAATTGTTATTTAATCGTAATATTTCACAATATTACTGTTTTTACTATATTTTTGTTCAAATGAATGCAGCCTTGGTGAGGATTAGAGGCTTCTTTCAAAAAACAGTGGTGTACATGGATTCAATAGCATTAAAAATTATAATTCTCAAATGTTATTTGTATTTATTTTCATAGACGTTTTTGTGTACTTAATTAGAAAAAAATGTTCTAAAATAATTGTATAATTAAATATAATTAAAAATAAAAATAATATAATTAAATTAATCATTCATCAAATTTGATTGTTAAATAAAATAGCTTTGATTTACAGTTTTTGCTGAAATTTGAAAAAAAAAGAAAAGAAAATATTTTCTTTTTCCTGATGCACTTTATTCTCTGTAAATTTTAATGCTAATAAAACCTGGTATTTCACTATTTGTGCAATAAATGGTACCCATATAATTAGCCTATAAATCCTGCAATGAGCTGCCATGCAAATCGTCCTATTTATATCATCATGCTATTAAAACCTTGGAATAAATTAATCATGGCTGACTGTGAAAAGGGGAATTCCACTATGTCACTGTGAATTTATGTGTGATGTTACATCCCTGTCAGTGTTCAAAACAACATAAACCAAAAAACCACTAAAAGCACCTTTAACTTGTATGCATTTCTGTGTGCATGTCAACTAGGACTGTCCGTATCTGGGATTATACCCAAGATGCCTGCATTAACGTGCTGAGTGGCCATACCGCTCCAGTACGGGGTCTCATGTGGAACACAGAGGTGCCGTACCTTTTGACCTCAGGGAGCTGGGACTACACCATCCGTGTCTGGGACACCAGAGACGGCACCTGTCTAGACACTGTATATGACCATGGAGCTGATGTCTATGGTAGGGTATTAAATGTATATGCTGCAGACAAATTTATGATTTTATACATTGTGGATGAATTTGACACAGACTATTTTCTTTTGAAGTGTTCAAAAACTGGGTACACTGTGATAGCTAGACACAGTTGACTGATTCAAGTTCTATAAATGGAGGCAGGAAAAGCAGAACACTGAATAGTTAAGAGACCTAAATATGTAACAGGAACACTTATTTTTGTCCAAGGACTGTCTTTTAGTAGAATTATACATACAGTAGTAGGAACACTCATACATCATTTTGTGTCATTCCAATGTAATAATATGTTATTTATGCAGCCTTGTCAACCGTATAAAATCCCCCAGGTCTGACATGTCACCCCAGCCGTCCGTTCACCATGGCTTCCTGCTCCAGAGACTCTACGGTCAGACTTTGGTCACTCACTCCTCTAATTGCTCCCTTAGTGGTCAACATCCTTACTGACCACAGCTGGGATGACATCATTGGCAACACAGGTTAAAACACATTCACATATTATATACTGTCTGTATGTGTTGGTTTTGTAAAGACATTAAAACATATTTATTTATTGAGTGTAGATCGTGCCATGGTGCCTGGAGCTCCTCCCCTCCTGTGTGGAAAAATGTCCAAAGATATCAAACAGGAGCTGGATAAACTCTCTAGTGACGTGCGCATGAAGAAGCTCAGATGGTTCTCTGAGTGTTTCTCAGTGAGTGAATCTCAACGCAGAACTTTCACAGGACTTTATTTAGGAATCTAAATAATAGGCTATTTGTTCTCTATTTTTAGCCACCAGGTGGGAGTCATAACCTTTGGGATCTGGTTGCTGTAATCAACGGACAGGATGATAGTCTTCTTCCACAGAACTATGGACAGGGCATCACGCATATGAAACATCTGGTCCGCTTCAAAACTGTGAGTGGATAAATAGTGATGTAACGTTCTAATAGTGTCACAACTAAAATGTAAAATGAAGTCCTGCAAGCTTCTGGTGAATATTATGTTGTCAATACTTCTTTAGTATTTTATATAAAATTTTTGGTCAATTTTACTGTGTCTGTCTTTCCTGTAGTCTGAAGCACAAGAGCTGACTATAGTAAAGATGTCAAAGTTTGGGGGTGGTATTGGAGCGCCTAATAAAGAGGAAAGGCTCAAGAATGCAGCAGAAATCCATATCAGACTTGGTCAAATCCAGAGATACTGTGAGCTTATGGTGGAACTAGGAGAGGTAAAGACTGAAAAGACAAGTAAAGTTTTTTTATAAATTCATTACATCAATATGCTGCTTAAGTAATCTATTTAATTACATACCAATATTTGCTGATGGGTCAGGGTTTAATTGTTGATTAATTGTGTTTAATGTTTTATTTCAGTATTTTTTTTTATCATTAATCATGCTAAAGTAACCATTGACAGCCCTAATAAATTGATATTCATGCGCTACCATTAAAATGTTTGGGGTCAGTAAGATTTTTTTATGTTTTTGAAAAAATGTTTCTCTTTCAAGGCTGTCTCTCTCAAGGCTGCATTTATTTGATTACAAATACAGTAAAAAGAGTAATATTGTAAATAAAGTGAGTGAAGTGACGTGTGGCCAAGTATGGTGACCCATACTCAGAATTTGTGCTCTGCATTTAACCCATCCAAGTGCACACACACAGCAGTGAACACACACACACAATGAACACACACCCGGAGCAGTGGGCAGCCAATGCTGCAGCGCCCGGGGAGCAGCTGGGGGTTCGGTACCTTGCTCAAGGGTCTCACCTCAGTTGTGGTATTGAGGGTGGAAGAGAGCGCTGGTTATTCACTCCCCCCACCGACAATTCCTGCCGGACATGAGACTCGAACCCACAACCTTCGGGCTACAAGTCAGACTCTCTATCTTGTCATGATTGGTTGCAGCAAGGATGGGAAGAGCAGGATCTATACACAGCAGTTATATTATTAAATGCAAACTAAAAGCTACAAAACCTTCAGAAGACACAAACAGAACAACTGGTATGCACAGACAAGATTAGACCATGAACCGAACAAACACAGGGCTATATATACACAAAAGCAAACTAATCAATGAAAGGAGACACGTGTACATGAAATCAATCACACACTGAATTAACAAGGAAACAAAATCAAACACAGGAAACAGCACCTAGAAATATGCAAAAACCAACTCAAAACAAATTCAAGCACAGATCAAACGGGACATGGCTGAATTTTCAGCAGCCATTACTCCCGTTTTCAGTGTCACATTAACCTTCAGAAATCATTATACTATGCTAATTTGCTGCTCAGAAAACTTTTCTTATTAATATCAATGTTGTAAACAGTTGTGCTGCTTCATATTTTTGTGTAAATTGTGATACGTTTTTTTAAGGATTTTTTATAAATAAAAAAGTTCAAAAGAACAGCATTTATTTGATATAGAAATCTTTTGTAAGATTAAAGGTGTCTTTACTGTCATTTTTGATCGATTTAATGCACCCTTGCTGAATAAAAGCATTTAATTATGTATTCTTACTGACCCAGTTTTCTCATATGGATGGTCTATCACTTTTCTTTCAGAACTAATTTTCTGATGATTTTGGATATTTATGATGTTTTGTTTTATATGTTTAGTGGGAGAAGGCTCTTTCTGTGGCCCCTGGTGTCTCCATGAAATACTGGAAAAAGCTCATGCAAAGGTATCTCATATACTCCATTCTATTTTTAAATCAGTTGTGAGTGAATTACCATTCATTAACTGCTTAATGCAGAAGAGCAGACCAGCTTATGCAAGAAGGCGATGATGATGTCATCCCGTACTGCATCGCCACTGGTGAAGTGAAAAAGTTGGTGAATTTCTTCACCTCTAGAGGTCAGCTGAAAGAAGCTGTGCTGGTGGCTCAGGTACAGAGAGCTGCTTTCTTTTTACCCATTTTAGAGTTGTTGTAAGACTGTGAACCTCTGTGCTCAGTGTCATAACAAATGAGGCTATATTATAAATGAAATGTGCTTTGTTTTATTAGGGTGCTTGTGAGGGCAATATCCATGGTCCTCAGATCACATCAATAAACCATGCCGCAAACTCAGACAATGATAACATAGAAAAATACTGTGGGTAAGTTATACTTAATTTAAGCCGCAATCAAGTATTTCATCTTTTATTTTCTCACACCCTCTCCCCTTCTTTGTCCAGGATGTTGCACAGAGTGTGTAAAGAGCTGGCCGAGTGGTATTTCCAAGATGGCCATGCTGTTTTGGCTGCTTGCTGTCATCTAGCTGTAGACAATGCAGAAGTAAGCTCACCTGTAGCAATATTTAAAATCAGACAACCTCTAATACTGTCATGTCAATGTTAAGACAATTAAATAATTAAAGAACATGATGAAGCCTATTCATTACATCAATTTAAGATAATTTCTATTTTAATATATTTTAAAATGTAACTTGTTCCTGTAATGGAAAAGCTGAATTTTCAGCAGCCATTAGACTTCAGTGTCACATGATCCTTCAGAAATCATTCTAATATGCTAATTTGCTGCTCAAGAAACATTTATTATTATCAATGTTGAAAGCAGTTGTGTTGCTGTCAGAAGAACAGCATTTTTTTTAAAGTAGAATTTCCTCTTACCTTTAATCAATTTAAATCCTACTGGCTAGTAATTTTGAACTGTAAATTATATATTTTTTATCTCCTTGTGTCAGCTGGCTATGGCATCTCTGATCAGAGGCAATGAGCTGGAGCTGGCAGTGTGTGTGGGCACAGTCCTGGGAGAATCAGCCAGTAAAGCCACCCACTACGTTCTGGAGCTCTTAGCCAGGAAATACATGACCACTGCCACCTGGTAAGAATAAATATAGTCCATGAGATCAGTGCATCTTTTCTTAAAGTCAAGTCTGAATAAGGGAACCAAGTTTTTGTTCAAAAGTCATAGTTTGCACACTTAAATGCAACCCATCTCTTATCCTCTAAATGCAAGCCATTTCTTATCATCAGACATGTACAGAAGTGTTGACATGATTCTGAAAGTCATCCTTACTGCACACCTGTTACATTTTTCATTTCCATCTCTCTCTAGCTTTCCATCTGTGGTATACAGGTATTTTCTCTGCCCCTTTGTGTCACTCAAATTTGATTTTGTTAATGTACATCTGGTTTATATGCTTAAATGCTTATTCATAATAGTTTATCTTTCTTAATACTATAAATCATAACTGACCAAGTTGTGATGCTCTCTCAGGTGTTCATCTGTTGTCATTTTTCAATGCATTCATTCAACTTTAACTACCCATTTTTAATATAACTAATTGTTGATGTACTTTAATTCTAGGTAGCACTTTAAAAGGAATAGTTCTCACGTAAATGAATCCTTTCATCATTTACTCACAGTCATGTTCCTAACATCTCTGACTTTTTTCCTTTATGGAACGCAAAAAGTGGACAATATTCTTTTCACATTTTTTTTATTTAAAAATGAAAGTGAAAGAGGACAGGGACTGTTGAGCTTCAAAAGGGATGCAGAATGAAGTATATAACGTCTTTGAAGATTATCATTGAATAATGTCTTAAATTGCTCTTCACACAAAGCTATCATACACTGCCATTCAAATTTTTAGAGTTGGTGGAAATTTGTATTTATATTGTAAGTCTCTTATGCTGACCAAAGTTGCATATATTTGATAAAAAATGGCGTAAAATCAAGTAAACGTCATTAAAAACAATAATATTGTAAAATAGGATTACAATTTAAAACAACTTAAAAATAAACTTTAAAATGTAATAATTTTTTTTTCCGACAGCAAAGCAGAATTTTCAGCAGTCAATATTATCGCATAATCTTTCAGAAATCATTCTTATGTGCTGTTTTGGTGCTTAAGTAATATTTCTTATCAGCTATTATCATAGTTTTCTCATCAGTTATTTATCACATCATGGTTATGATATTTTTATGATGCTTTTCAACAACACTCATTTAGTTTATGACTAGAATATTCGGAAACTCACTTTTTGTGTTCCACAGAATAAATGGCATGTTCCCCTTCAGGAACTCGAGCTGCGTCGAATGCTTTGGGAATGCCTTCAGCGGGACTATGTTCTGAATCGTGTGTGTAATCAGACCAATGAATGGGCGCGACGTCACGGACGGGGTGACGTGTGACCAGGAAGCTATAAAAGCACATGAGGTGGAGACAGCAGCAGCTTCTGTTATTCAGTGAAGCGCTCTGTGTGTGTATGTCCTATTTACCATTGTCTGTCACTTTTGCAAAGAAAAAAAGCAATGCCAAAGTCTAAGCACAAGACAAATAAAGGGGGTGATAAAGGCAAGCAGCAGTTTAGGTTATGTGTTCCTCCCTGCCCTCGCTACATCATATACACACAGCCTTTGTGTTGTTTGCCTGGGAGCGAAGCACGCCGAGTAAGCTCTCGATGGAGCTGACTGCCCGCATTGTGAGCGCCTCTCCATGCGGACGCTTCGCTCCTGGAGGGCTCTCTTTGAGGAGGGAGCCCTCGCCAGCACTCCCCGCGGCTCTGGTCCCGGCGATTGCGGTTGTGGGGCTCACAGTTGGATCTGGTGGAGGGAATGGAGATGGGCGAGTCCTTTTCTTCTCCCTCTGCCACCGGATCCAGCGCCACCTCCCAGGGTTCGGAAGCACGCTCCGATGGAGAGCTTCCGCCGAGCTTCCTTCCTAGATCTGCATCAGTTGAATCGCTCAGTCATGCGACTGAAGTTCAGGATGCTCACTATCAAACAGGTCATGTCTCGGATCAGGTCCGAGGACTGGTTTGTCACGATAGATCTAAAAGATGCATATTTCCATGTCTCCATCCTTCCCCAACACAGGAAGTTCCTGAGGTTTGCTTTCGGGGGCGAAGCTTACCAATATCGGGTTATTCTACTCGGCCTTGCACTCTCACCCCGCACTTTCATGAAGTGTGTGGATGCTGCTCAGGCTCCACTGCGACTCCAAGGCATCCGCATAATAAATTATATTGACGATTGGTTGATTCTAGCTTAATCAGAGCAGATGGTGGTTCTACATCGAGATGATGTTCTCGCCCATATTTCTCCATTACAGAGGACCACTTATCTGGGCGTGGTGTGGGATTCGACCACGATGCAGGCACAGCTGTCTCCTGCTCGGATTGAATCGATCCTCACTGCAGTCGTGAGAGTCAAAGAAGGCTGGTCACTCACTGTCAAGCAGTTTCAAATACTGCTGGGTCTGATGGCAGCTGCGTCCAACATGATAGCTTTTGGCCTGCTGTTCATGAGACCCCTACAGTGGTGGCTCAAGACCAAGGGGTTTTCCCCGAGGGGAAATCCGCTTTGCATGATCAAGGTCACAAGGTGATGCTTTCGTGCCTTGGACATATGGAGGAAACCTTGGTTCTTGTCACAGGGCCCGGTGCTGGGAGTTCCTTGTCATCGCGTAACGTTATAGACAGATGTGTCCCACCGGTTGGGGTGCGGTCATGAGTGGCCACCCTGCCCGCGGTCTGTGGAGCGGTCGCCATCTCACTTGGCACATCAACTGCCTGGAGATGCAGTTATTTTAAAAGCAACTCGAGTCTTAATCCTTATATAACTAATATTCAAAAGGCGGACCGCATCCGCACTCCGGCATCTATCCGGACTGCGAGCCGTAGCAGCACCATTTTGTGAGCAGCACGTCAAAACAGCGGAGCGGATCACATAACAAGCACTCGGGTCGTTTATAGTAAATATGTTTCAGCGCTATCTAAAGCCAAACGTGCTTTATTCAAGCCATTTCAGCTCCGTGCGCTTTCTCTCTCTCTCTCTCTCTTCGGACGCGCGCCGGCGCAGATTACGTGGTTATTTTAACAACAACAGAAACACGGAGAGCAGCAAAATTATAGATTACTTTCACTAAAACACAGCAGAAAAAAACAATGCTGCAAATATAGTTATTTTTCTTACTATATATCTGTAACCTATGACTCTGACTAGCTATTCAAACCAGATGTGACAAGACGTTATTCTGACATTTAGCATTATTAATCTACCCCCAGCATCCATCCGGACTGCGAGCCGTAGCAGCACCATTTTGTGAGCAGCGCGTCAAAACAGCGGAGCAGATCACTTAAGCGCTCGGGGTCGGGGAAAGATATAGTAAA
This sequence comes from Sinocyclocheilus anshuiensis, assembly GCF_001515605.1. NCBI lineage: Eukaryota > Metazoa > Chordata > Actinopteri > Cypriniformes > Cyprinidae > Sinocyclocheilus > Sinocyclocheilus anshuiensis. Next base: position 701,893 of record NW_015557067.1, read on the forward strand.
TATCTTTCAGCGCTATATAGGCTGTGCTAGTATTTTTATCTAAAGCCAAACGTGCTTTATTCAAGCCATTTCAGCTCCGTGCGCTTTCTCTCTCTCTCTCTCTCTCCGGACGCGCGCCGGCGCAGATTACGTGGTTATTTTAACAACAACAGAAACACAGAGAGCAGCAAAATTATAGATTACTTTCACTAAAACACAGCAGAAAAAAAAGAATCATGTAATTATAATTGGAAAATTGTTGTTAAATGGCTAGGATAGAACGTAAACTTTGAAACTGCTGGTTATCTTCCTTTTCTGCTCAAGATGAGAACGTTTTGATTATTGTAGACATTTTTAGTAGATAATGCTTTTAAGTAAAATATTAAAATAGTATAGATTTCAGGAGGAAAAGCCTGAACAGAAACAGTATATTTGTCACATGGCCTCACATGTAGGCTATCTAAATGCAAAAATTCAATACATGTAATTTATTTATTTTTTTGTCCGGACCTCTGCTTGGAAAAGAAATATAGAGGCCGAACCTCCTGGAACTTTAATTGAATACCCCTGACTTATATAAAAAAAATAAATAATTTATTTGTATGGTTTTGTAATATCTGTGCCACATATTTCCTTATGTGTCATGGTAGATAGGACTCTTATTATAGAATTTGATTACAGAAAAACTGTTTTGAACATGGTAAGGGATTTTTTTAGCGAGCCATTAAATGACTTGAGACTCGACTCGTACTCGTGACCAAAGACTCAAGACTTGACTCAGACTCTAGCAACAAAGACTTCAGAATTGACTCGGACTCCAGGTTAAAGACTTCAGACTTGACTCAGACTCCAAGTAAAGACTTGTGAACATCTCTGCTAAGAGCCGTTTACATCCCTGGGCATCTCAATATGGGAGCAGACCTCCTGTCGAGGCAGGGGCCGAGGCCCGGGGAATGGATGCTTCACCCCGAGGTGTTGAAGCAGATATGGAGAGTCTTTGGCCAGGCTCGGGTGGACCTCTTTGCGACTCAGGAGACATCGCAATGTCCCCTCTGGTACTCTCTGACTCGTCCACTGGGGCACAGATGCCATGGTACAGACTTGGCCGAGGCTTCGTCTGTATGCTTTTCTCCTGATCATTCTGCTCCCGGGAGTTCTGGAGAGAGTGCGCCCGAACGGGGTCCGTCTGCTACTAGTAGCCCCATTCTGGCCGGGCTGAGTATGGTTCTCGGACCTGATTTCCCTTCTCAACGGCTCTCCCTGG
>NW_015557067.1:703212-706084 GCF_001515605.1 Sinocyclocheilus anshuiensis
TTGCAGGCTAGATTCTCTGCAGGGTTGACCCACTCCACCTTGAATGTGTACGTGGCGGCTATAACTGCTTACCACGCCCCTCTCGGTGGTCAGTCTGTGGGAAGACAGCCCCTGGTTACACGTATCCTCTGCATTACGCAGCGGTTGAGGCCTCCCGTACGACCTCATGTTCCACCATGGGACCTGGCCGTGGTCCTTGAGGCTCTCTGTAAACCTCCGTTCGAACCTATTGAGGAGGTTTCAGATCGAGTTCTGACACTTAAGACTGTCTTCTTGTTAGCTATCACTTCACTGAAGAGAGTCGGAGATTTGCAGGCCTTGTCAGTGGCCCCCTCCTTTCTAGACTTTGCGCCCGGCTTAGCCAAAGATTTTCTGTACCCCAGGCCGGGGTACGTCCCTAATGTGCACTTCCTCAGTACCACGTCCCGTTGTACTTTAGGCTTTCTGTCCTCCCCCTTTTAGGGAGCCTGACCAGCAGAAGCTAAATTGCATGTGTCTAGTGCGAGCACTGAGCACTGGACACATATATCCACAGAGCTGCCATGTGGAGGAAGTCTGACCAATTATTCGTTTGTTATGGTCTTTCCAAGAGGGGTCTGCCTGCCACTAAGCAGACCCTCAGTAGGTGGATTGTTGATGCCATTACTATGTCATATGAGTCCGCTGGCCTTCCTTCACCCTTAGGGGTCAAGTCTCACTCCACCCGAAGTGTGGCGGACTCTAAGGCCTTCCTGTCGGGTGTGGCTATGCAGGATATATGTAACGCGGCAGGTTGGTCTACGCCACTCACCTACGCAGCTCGAGTTCCTGAAGGGGAACGTCTCTAGGTTATGTATGTAACCCTAGATCCCCGAGGGAACGAAACACTGTATCTCCTGCCATGCTTCCGGCATCCCTGTGAGCGCTTCCTTCATTCTACCAAAAGCTGCCGCTGTTTCCACCGCACATGCTTTTATAGCTTCCTGGGGTCTCATTCTCCCTCTACGAGGAAACTGTATGCCCTGAAGTGGAAACTCTTCACTTCCTGGTGTAGAGATCGCCAGCTTGATCCAGTTAACTGCCTGGTCGGTTCAGTGCTAGAGTTCTTGCAGGCTAGATTCTCTGCAGGGTTGACCCACTCCACCTTGAATGTGTACGTGGCGGCTATAACTGCTTACCACGCCCCTCTCGGTGGTCAGTCTGTGGGAAGACAGCCCCTGGTTACACGTATCCTCTGCATTACGCAGCGGTTGAGGCCTCCCGTACGACCTCATGTTCCACCATGGGACCTGGCCGTGGTCCTGGAGGCTCTCTGTAAACCTCCGTTCGAACCTATTGAGGAGGTTTCAGATCGAGTTCTGACACTTAAGACTGTCTTCTTGTTAGCCATCACTTCACTGAAGAGAGTCGGAGATTTGCAGGCCTTGTCAGTGGCGCCCTCTTTCCTAGACTTTGCGCCCGGCCTGGCCAAGGCTTTTCTTTACCCCAGGCTGGGGTACGTCCCTAAAATGCCCTCCTCAGTACCATGGCCCGTCGTACTTCAGGCTTTCTGTCCTCCCCCCTTTAGGGAGCCTGACCAGCAGAAGCTAAATTGCATGTGTCCAGTGCGAGCACTGGATACATATGTCCACAGAGCTGCCATGTGGAGGAAGTCTGACCAATTATTCGTTTGTTATGGTCCTTCCAAGAGGGGTCTGCCTGCCACTAAGCAGACCCCCCTTAGGTGGATTGTTGATGCCATTACTATGTCATATGAGTTCTCTGGCCTTCCCTCACCCTTAGGGGTCAAGGCTCACTCCACCTGAAGTGTGGCGGCCTCTAAGGCCTTCCTGTCGGGTGTGGCTATGCAGGATATATGTAACGCTGCGGGCTGGTCTACGCCGCTCACCTTCGTCAGCTAGTTCCCTGAGGGAACGAGACGCTGCGTCTCCTGCCATACTTCCGGCGTCCCTGCGAGCGCTTCCCTTATTCTCCAGAAGCTGCCACTGTCTCCATCTCACATGCTTTTATAGCTTCCTGGTCACACGTCACCCCATCCGTGACGTCACACCCATTCATTGGTCTGATTACACACACAATTCAGAGCATGGTCACGCTGAAGATGTTCCCAAAGCGTTCGACGCAGCGTCTCGTTCCCTCTGCGAACTAGGGTTACATATGTAACCTTGAGACGTTTGTCCTCTTTTCCCCTGTACTTTACTCATGCTGAATTGGGTCTTCTACTCCCCAGGGATCTTGCTGCCAGATTACTCCAAATGATCCCTGATAATGAGATCTTGTTAGCCAAACTGTGTGCCTTCTACCCTGGCAGCTCTGCCGAAATCAACCACCTGCACGAAAAGGTAACTACTTCATTTATACATCTCAATGCTCAACCTTAACCAAATAAAAATCATTCATACATTGAGTGTAAAGAACCAAACAAGAATGTATAGTGTTTATTATTTGAAGTGAAAATGGTGAATGTTTTCTGCAAAGGCAGACATTCATTTAAGTATAATTATTTATAATAATACTCTTAATTTTTTTCAGTGTGGTCTACCGACTTTAGAGGAATGTAAAGAACTTGCTGAAAGTGCACATGCTGAGGGAGAAATCTTTCAAGCAGTAAAGTATTACCTCCTGAGCCCAGAACCAGAAAAAGCTCTTCCCATTGGGATCATGTATGTCAAAGGTGAGTGTCTGTTGATGTATCTGTGTCTAACTTTTTCAACTTCACATTTCATTATTCATATATATAATCACACACACACACAGTGCTTAACAAATTGATTAGACCACCTGTCAAAAACTTTTTTTAAACTAAAAATTGTATTGTTATTTATTGAGCAAATAAACTGAAACAACTAAATAGTCTTTATTCACACATAATAACAAAACAACTTATATATAT
>NW_015557067.1:706232-712028 GCF_001515605.1 Sinocyclocheilus anshuiensis
TAATGTAGTAATAATAATGCAAAAACCTACACTTCAAATCAACATTTAAAACAACAAAAAATATAAACCTTGACCAAAAGTAGTCTTTGAGAATGCCTTAATATACATTTAAATCCACAACCTAATAAAAGTAAACAATTACGTATAAAAACAACTAGGGAATTCACAAGCCTCTCTATAGAGTCCTATACAGGAATCTAGTGGTTACACCATTAAATTACAGGTTTTTCCTTTTTTTGCTCTGACCAGGAGGTGCTATTCTGCCTTCAAAAATTGGATTTTAAAGGCCTAGTCTCTATTTTAATCTGAAATATTGCATTAATTGAAAAATTAGAAAAAAAAATTGTTGTACTATTTTCAATAGGAAAAATTGATCATAATTATTGCATAAATATTAATCAGTACCATAAAATTCTCTCAAAATACAAAATAAAAAAAATAAAAAATATATTATTGAACATTACATTGATTTTACTGAAAATAAAAAAGTTAAATTTCAAGGCTTTGGTCACTTTTGACCATGAAGGAGCCGAGTATGATTCCTAAACGAAGAGGGCCAAAAAACAACAAAATAAAGGCAATTTAGTATGAGCAAATTAAAATATTAAACAGCAAGAAATTACAATGTAACAATTTTAGCTAAATGTTTGATTTTATTTTGTTGCTAAAGTGTTATATTTCAAGTCACCATAGTGTTTAGTGTTCCCTTCAGTGAAGTTTCTTATATAAGTGAGACTCTATATAACTTTTCAGTTTGTTAAACAAACTGAAACACAATTAGACAAACTAAGAAAGTTCTACATAACTATTATGTAATGTTAATCAGCTCAAATTAATATGCAAGCTTATCAACCTTAGATGCATAAATTTAAATAAAATTTCAAGGCTTTGGTCACTTTTGACCATGAAGGAGCCGAGTATGATTCCTAAACGAAGAGGGCCAAAAAACAACAAAATAAAGGCAATTTAGTATGAGCAAATTAAAATATTAAACAGCAAGAAATTACAATGTAACAATTTTAGCTAAATGTTTGATTTTATTTTGTTGCTAAAGTGTTATATTTCAAGTCACCATAGTGTTTAGTGTTCCCTTCAGTGAAGTTTCTTATATAAGTGAGACTCTATATAACTTTTCAGTTTGTTAAACAAACTGAAACACAATTAGACAAACTAAGAAAGTTCTACATAACTATTATGTAATGTTAATCAGCTCAAATTAATATGCAAGCTTATCAACCTTAGATGCATAAATTTAAAAAATGTAAAAAAACATTGGTAGTTTTGAGTTTCTAGAACACGTTATATTAAGTTTGCTGAAAGCACACACCAACTTTAATTGAGTTGATGCAACATTTATTTTTCCATAAGTTGAATATACAAAAAGTCCTGAAGCTAATTACCTCAAGATTGCCTGGTTGCCTTTTTTTTTTACAGTGTAAACCTTCTACCTAAATACAATAAGCAATTCATGATGACATCACAAGATTTTGTTATCCGAAGGCACAATTGTTGCCTTGAAGACAAGATCTTAATACAGCCAACAATAGATTACTAACTCTCTCTCCCCTCAATAGAGCAGCTGAGCTCTACTGACTGGACAGTGGACTCTGTGTACCACATCCTAGACCTGCTGAGCTACATCAGAACAGACCGTCTTATTCTTCCAAAGAGTAGTGAGTAAGTCAGTATCATTCCCTCAAAAACACCTGTCAGTTATGTCATTTATAGTAGCTTTCCATGGTCATTCTATGATATTCTCACTATCTCTCTCTCTCTCTCTCTGCCTTTGGCTAGAGAACGCAATGTGTTGCTTATTCTCTGTGGGTATATTGGTGCACTATTAGCCATTGGGAGACAGTATTCAAGGATAGTGCCAGCACTGTATGAATACACAAGGTATGTTAACTGTGGGATTTATATCAAGTATTTAGGGATTTATATCAACTCAATTACTGGTGGTTGCAATTAATGACTTTCTATCTTTCTCCCTTAGTCAGCTGCTAAAGTGGAGAGAAGTGGCTGTGCCATTGCAGATAGAGCAGTTGTCCATAGAGTTGGATGCCTGGAGAGCCTGCACACAATCCCTCAAGTCTGTACCACAGTGCCTTACTCTAATTCATAATACAAAACAGCAATGTTTCAAGATCTACCTAGTCAGTATTTTAAAGCATCATATGCTATTCCAAACAGCATGCAGCAAAATTTTTCCCCAGTTTCCAAGCCAGGACCATATTTATCCCTCATGGAAAAGGCACTCCCAGAATACACTGCTGTTAGGGTGCTGCCTTAACCCTTGTGCTGTGTTGAAAATCCTTTTCCTAATTTGGTGTTCTCTGTCAAAAACAACCAGTCGTTTAAATTGCTTGTAAATTTCTCATTAGGCATTTGTATCATGAAATATTGGATTCAGTCTTTTTGTTAACTTGTTTTCTTTCAATTAGCACAGGTTTTGTATTTCTTTTTGGAATTAATTTATCATGGGCTTCATTGATCTGAGCTTATTCACCTTAATGTTTGAGTGGAAAAAGGTTCACTCAAGTTTATTCACCTCAAAAAACTAAGGTGCATAAGCTCACGTCAATGAGGCCTACAATCAGTCGGTTCCAAAAAGAAACAAAAAACATGTCCTAACTGAAAGAAAAAAAGTTGATAAAGAGACTGAATCCCATATTTTGCAATAACATGGCATTTTTTGTTGCCCAGTCATTTTTGACCTGGGAACACCAGTGTAAAAAAAAGAAGAAGAAAAAAACAAAAAATGTTTAATAAGTTGTTATACCCTGTGTGAGCAAAGTCAATAATTCTTTGCTCAGTCCAACTGCGATAACGTTAATTTAGATTAAAAAAAATATCCTCTCTAGGTCGAAATGACCAGAACAAAATATGAGGAATAAGCCTAAAATATACTTTAGTTTTGACTTGAAAGGCTTAGCGTATGCGTACATCTCAACACATAGCTTATCAAAGTACACTCGATTGGATAGCTTTTAATAGGAACCTGCCTATATAGGCAGTAGACAACAAGACTAAACCTCACTAGGTTTTGCGACAGATCTAATAACTCTGCTGACAACTGAAGAGACTTGAAAAATAATCTATTGTTCTCGTTCTCTCTACACATACACAGAGTGGCAGATGACACCTCTTACACTCCACCATCTGAGGCCCAAAAAACGGAGTACAGCCAGCTGTTGAGTCGAATGAGAGAGGAGCCCATCAAGGGCCTAGAGGGTCCCGACTATGTCACTGGCTCTAACTTGCCCAGCCACTCTGATGTCCAGATTTCTTGCTTCACTGGCCTCAGGATACAGGTGGGTTTCTTATGGGTAGTCTTTAGCACTACACAAATATCACTGAACTTACATATGTCTTTATTTGCTTGGCAGGGTCCAGCATTCTTCCTAGAAGACGGCAAATCAGCCATTTCACTAAATGATGCCCTGATGTGGGCAAAAGTAAACCCTTTCTCTCCGTTGGGGACGGGTATACGCCTCAACCCCTTCTGACCACAAATACAACAAATGTGAGCAGCATTCTTGCTGGTCTGGCTCTGGAAAGGCGACAACATTCCAGTTTTCTCTCAGAAAGCTTTATGTATGTCAAAATTGACCAAGTTGTGTTCAAATCAACATTATTTGAGGCTTTGCCATTCCATGCTGTGCTTATTTCATTCAGGATTGCAGCTTATATGCAAAGAATGAGCAAAAGCAAGAGTGCTGATGTAGTGAATATACAGTACACAAGGCCAACAGCACAATTGCGATGATATTTATTTTATACAACAGTTCAGTAAACAAGAAGTTAATATCAAGTAATGCATTAACTAAGTAACTTCTTTTTTTTTAAAGAAGGCAAATGGATTTTGACAAGCAACACAGAGACTGATTCACTATAAACATAGGCAAGCAGAGCGATATGTACAGTAAACAAAAACATGTTAATTTGATGCAGGCCAATCAAATTAGAGCACCACAGCTAACTGTTGTATAAAGAGAGATTTATGCTAGATACAGTAATGAATGTTACATCAACAATGAATGTTAATAGGATATTTAATGCCTTTCTTTCTCATCCTAAAACATAAGCATGTTCAGGTATTTAGGTTTAGATGTCATGTTCAGGTCTTAAGGTTGAGATCTATAGCCCAAAGATTGTAATTCTAGGTGGTACTGGCACTGGTATTATGGAGTATGAGCATTTTCATCATGCAGCCTGAATGTTTTGTAGATCTAGACATTTTTTAATTCAAGACTTACAAGTATTCATCTTTTGATGTTTGCGTATTTGATTTCATGCTGCTTTGACATTGAAACTGTTTGCTATGTCTGTTGTCTGTCACATATGAACTGAATATATTTACTGACTAGTGAATATAAACCTTATTTTAGTAGAACCAATTACTAGATTGAAATACGAGTTTGAAATCTCATATTGTAACAATCACTATTTAATGTTGCTTCATTTCATTCAGGAACTATTATGAATAGGTATATAGAGCCGGTCTGAGGCCAGATGTGTAATATTTGTTCATAGAATATGGCAACACTATTTACTGTTAAATTCAAAATATGTCTAGATGAACTTGGGCAATAAGTTTGAGAAACTGCACATATAGAGTGAGGAAACGAAACATTTCTGCTATTACATAGCTATATGTTTGGAGTGCATTTCTGAAGTTACAAAATAAAAGACAAAAAGTGTCATTTGTATTGGTAAAATCATCAGTTGCAATGGCTGTCATACATAGCTGACTATATACAATGTTTGGGAGGAATTATTTTATGAAATTTTGGTTTTATGTTAGAAAATACAGATAAAGAGACTATTTTCATCAAATTGCACTGTGAAATGTATTTATTTGTATATAGTTCTAGAATTTATGTCTGAACTCCAAGCTAAAATGGGTGTACATAGTATATTGATATGATAATTGTTAATACACAACAAAGGACAGTTAAATGTCATATATTGATCCTGAAGTAGAGTCAGGCATCGGATTAAGCCAGGACTAATTCTGCATGCTCCAAGTGTCTAATCTGTTTATTTCGACCGGTGATATCATAAAAGTGCAAGGTGAGATAAAAGCAAGACTGTGTCAGTGATAATCACCTTTTTTGTGTATATGATTTGATAATTACTATTAAAAAGATGAAGTGTACAAGAAATCCCATGATTTTATTTTTGCTTATGAGTAGTGCACTACACTGAACATGACTGAAGTAATTAGTTCATTAATCAGGATTCAAATAATAATACATTTATAGCACCAAATGCAATTACAAAGAGAAGGGAGACCAATTAGACCATCAAATTTTACATATCATTCTTTATTTGTATTTAATTGATGTATCTTATGTAACAGTTCAGGATGCAACTTGGGAAGCTGTGAAAATACTGACAGCAAACTGAAGGGTTGTGCTTTTGGGAATTTTTTTTTTTTTTTTAGATTACTTTGATAAAAAATATAAAATTCACTATATTGACATGCACTTCAGTAATTTCATCCTGACATAATCAATTTGAATCATATTAGGCATGCAGTTTATATTGACATATAAGAATGTGCGGGTTAAAAATGACTAATTTACATTAATCTTGTGAAGATATTATTTACAAAAATATAACTTATGTTCATTAGATGCACAAAAATATATCAGTATTTAAAAAAAAAATTGAACAGAATAAGTAAAATGAATGGCTAGCATGATTTCGTTTTTTATGTGTTGGGGATCACAAACAAGACTGGGTGACCTTTTTGTACATTAATGCACTCAATATAAGAAAATGGCGGGGGGG
>NW_015557067.1:712096-718854 GCF_001515605.1 Sinocyclocheilus anshuiensis
GGGGGGGGGGGGGGTTATGGAGGGAGGTACAGAATCTATCTGTACTGGAGGAAACTCTTGAGCAGAGTAGGCAGTTTGAGGTGAGAAATCAGATGCAGTCTGGATCGGCCCATGTAGTTTCGAATACTCAGTCTACACAGCTGACACAGAGACCGCGGCGTGGCTATCAATGAGGAAACAAAGTTAGCAATATCCCCCTTTTAAAATAAAAATAAAAATCTTTTTAAACAACTTAGTGGTTCATAGAGTATATGGACAAAGTGACCCAGCCTAAAATAATCATGCAACTTCATCAAAGATACCTTTTTTTTTTTTTTAAGTTGCATTCAAAATTCACAGAAGATCCAGGATCAAGTGATCTGGATCATTTCCTGAACCGATTCCCTCTTTCTTTCCTATCAAAAATGAGCAACATTACCCTCATAAAGAAGGAGCACAGCCTCTGCCGTACTGCTGGGTGGCGCTGTCTCCACCGGCCTTTGTAGCTCCAGGTTGCGAGCGTTGATGTTAGCGCCGAAATCTAGCAGCACTCTGATGATTTCTGGACAGTCCTTCTGTGCTGCAGCGTGCAGTGGTGTGTCAAGGAAACGGCCCTTCTGCACATTCGCTCCTAAGAAAAACAGATTCATTTATGATAGGGTAAAATAAAAACTAAAGAAAAGTGAGATGGTCTGAACTCACACCAAAATACACCCAAGTAATTTAATTTCTTTTTTTGAACAGTAAAAGTGTGCACAGAGCCACATCAAACTCACCTCCATCCAGAAGTTTCTGTGTACACTGGAGCTGCCGGGAGACACAGGCAATGTAGAGAGGTGTTCCTAGATGAGGGATGTCGAAATCTACATCTGCTCCCCACGAGATGAGAGATTCTATACATGCTGCCTGGCCTGAGACAACAAGAACATGTATGTTTACATTTTTGTAACCTCTGCTATAAATACTATACATTCAAATCAACTGATTTTTTTGTGGTTAGACTAGAGCGGTTACCTGGCAAGCAGAACTGCGTACCTTTGCTAGAGGCCTCATGAATGGGCGAAGGCTGGAACGCTTCTGCCTGTGGTTTTGCTCCATGTTCCAAAAGCACCTCTGTGCAGGTGACACTTCCTGCCGAGCATGCGTTAAACAGTGGGGTCACGCCGTCAATAGTCGTAGCATTCACCTGCCACATACAAGAATATTTAAACAGCACAATCTGCACAAACAGATCAGTCTGAGCAAAGTCTTCTATTATACAAAAAGCAAGAAAACACAAAGTATTTCCTGAAACAATTAAGGAAGCCCGGGGTTCCTTAAGGGAAGTTATCAGAAGTGGTTATATTTCAGTAACTATATGGTTTGGAGATAAAATTCCAATTATATAATTTATGTTGTTCCTTTAGAAGTTTAGTTGGTTCCACATTTCTAATTCAAAACTATTAAAGTTGAATTATTTTGTGAATTTTATCTTCCAACTTAACATTCCATTATCAACATATTTTTGCTATAGCCGTAGACACATGAAAAAAATAAAAGCACACTGGCAAACATTTAAGCAATGATCTATATATAAGATTAAGCAAAAGACTGAACCGTGTACTCATGACAACATTATATTTCAGAAATGTCAAGTCAGGGTAAGCTGTGGTTTTTATTGGGGCTAGTTGTCATGTGTTTTTAATATTATAAATGCATGCAATTTATTAAATTAAATATAAAATATTATGTATAATATTTTACATTTAATTATAATATACAATTAATTATTGAAAATAAACATTAAAATATTTGATGGGTAACACAATGGTATTTTTATATACCTTTTTTTTAATAATTACTGATATGCTGTTTAATAACTGTAACTCACATTGGCACCGGCTTCTATGAGAGCCCTGGCACATGCTACATGATCTCCCAGACAAGCTTCGTGCAGAGGAGTCACATGATCAATGGTGATGATATTTGCACTGTAACCCTGGTAATATGGAGAGAAAAAAACACATAAACAAAGTATTTTTTAGAAATGCTAACATATTAATTTGACCTCTTTTTAAAAATTTCTGTTCCGTTTCTGTATGTGCATATATTTGTAAACCTGTGAGAGAAGAGTCTTAAGCGCCAGAAGTCGACCCTGACACGCAGCTTCATGAAGTGGAGAACGATCCGCCCATGAACCTGTGAACACACATCAAATTATTCTTAGTGATAAACAAATGTACTGACACCCAACTGTTTCCCATGACTAATAAATGCCCTTTCATCTCAGAAAAACAAAACTACAAAACAAAACAAAAAAGTTGAATGAACAATTATCAAAGGTTACAATTTACAGCAACCATAATTTGCTGTATTTAAAAGACAACCAATAGTTATAAAAGCACTACCATGTAATTCAAGGGCTTTAAAACACCCACTCAGCCACAGTCGGACTTCATATAATTTCCAGTACATTCTCAAGTGAGAGTGGTGTAAGCACTAGTGATTTTGACACTGCCCATTGACAGCTGTTGAGCACAGATCCTATGACTGGAATTGCTGAAAATGGCAAAGCATTATCATCTACCATGAGAGTGGATCAGCTCTCTAGATACAATAAAGGTCGACTCATTTCAACTGTTGAGCCATTTGAACAGATTCCCCTGTGTTGCTTCAGTACGAAATAAAAATGAAATGATTTGACTACATAAAATGCACAATAAAAAACCGGACAGTTATCTTATCGGTATGTGGGAATGAAAGCAATAAGAGCAATATTCTTCTCCTTTAAAGGCAGCAATATTGTTTCATGTATAAAGGATGGAATTACAAGACACCTCACATAGCAAAAGTCCATTTACATAAACTCAGTGGATGTGCAGTCCTTGGCGTTCTAATCTTTAAACATTATTCCTAGGCAGCAAATGCCAGGGCTCTCCATTCCTGGGAACGGGGCATTTTGGATAGCATGTCTTTTCCATTATGTGTTCGAGCGGAAGCCATGTCAGTGTCAAAGTATTCTCTACCAGCTTAACTCTTCAGAAAGAGCTAAAGGGTCATTTCGTGTCAACTCAACCAGAGGTCCCCGGCTCAAATTTTTGATTTTGTTAATATTTCCTTTTCTGGAGAAAGGAATAACTAAATGAAGAATAACACCAAAATATCAAATTTCATTGATGTATATTTTCTGAGTAAGCCAAAATTTTCACCTGAGATTCAGAGCCAAATTACAGTGGGTTAAAAAGACTTCAGAAAGATGGCAGCATCATTACGTTATGTTTACACATAGATTGGTAGGTCTACTAGTATAATCTGTTGATTTTAGCTATTTTTGTTGCATTACATGCCAGTGGTGACCATTCAAAATGGGGAAAAAGCACTTCTCAAATTTTTTCTACAAAGTTTGCATGCCTGTAACTCAAGAAGTATTAATATCTTAATGCCCTTTTAGATATTGGGTCTTGACAATTTTTTTCTTTTGGCATCTTCATTTTTAAAGCTAGGCATCTATATTAAAGACATCTCAATATGGATTTTAGATTCTAGTTCTTAATAAACTTTTCTTTTGGAATCTTAATTGTCAAGGCCCTATATCATTCAGTCCCAGAGATATGGATCTAGAATTGTAGCTTCTTTGCCTCTATCAAAACAATTGCATAGAATATACCTGTCTGATTGCTAAAAATGCACTGAAATGGTCAAGTTGAGGCACAATAACTTGCTCTCAGTAATCTATTCATAAGATTCTAGATTTGAATCAGTTTCAGGGATATTTGGAAGATTTTTTGTTGATTTTAACTGCTTCTAAAGCTACCAAGAGTTCAGATATGCAGTATCGCAACTACATGTCTGAAATCTCTTAACATAATAATAACATGATCATAGCATAACATAATGATGCTGCCATCTTTCTGAAGTCATTTTAACCCCCTGTAATTTGGCTCTGAATGTCAGGTGAAAATTGTCATGTTGAACCCCCTCTACAAAATAGTGGATTACTCAGTAAATATACATTGATGACATTTAATATTATGTCTTTCATCACTATGCATGTTTATCATTCTTCAGAAAAAAATATTGACAAAAACAAGAATTTGAGCCAGGGAAATCTGGTTGATTTGACATGGAATGACCCTACATTTTTAATAAATTGGTGAGCAGTAATTTTGTGCTAAATTATAATCAATTTTTTAAAAGTTTAATTTCCAAAAATCAATTATCAATTATGCATTTTCGATTCATATTTATTTGTAAAGTGCTTCTCAAAATAAAATAATGAAATAAATAAAAAATTCAAAGCAATGTGTTAACAATGTTTATGTTAAACAAATTTGATAAATATTTTAGTTAACAATTTAACATCAATATCCCTGAAAAAAATAATTATAATAATTTGAGCGAAAAACTTTTTTTAAAATATTTTCCCCTAACACCTCCCTGCAACCTCCTGGGCATCCCCAGATCGCATTTTGAAATTTCCTCAATTAAACAACTGCATCAACCGACTGACCACAGTAGCAAAAACACAGCTACCAACAACACTGTCTTCAGACATTTTATATTTAGTAAGAACAAGAATCATATGTATAACAGAACAGTTGTGAGGGTGTTATATATGCCTTAATACACAGTACTAGTAGCTCCTACCGTAGATTCAGAAAGGATTGAGGAGATCTATATTTAGCAGGAGCTCAATCTAGCCACAACAACATACAACAACTGCCTTCTGCAACTGCCATTCCTGGCACAGAACGAGGCCTAAGAGCAAGAGGTTCTGTTACGTACCCATGTCTCCGTCGCCCCACGGCACATCTAGCCATTGATATGAATACGCCATAGCCTGTAAATGAAAGAACGGCTGTCATCTTGAGGCGCAAAAAAGCAGCCGTCTTCTCTTTTCAGCTTAGCTGAGCGAAGGAGATGAGTTACTGCCACTGAGATTCCAGACTGACATGTGGAAGTTTAAGTCACAGCTGTGCCTCAGGCAATTACAATGATACTAGTTTACTAGATGCTAGTATCATTTAATGATGCAATTTGTGTGATTTTGTGTTTTCTTGTGCATTTAAAAGAATATATGCCATTTAAATATGAATTAGTTAAAACTACTTCATTAGTATGTCAGAAAAAAACATACTGGCACTGCTCAGTATGAACGCTGGCTGTTAAACAGTCTTTATTGAGACTCTGTGAAAGCTTTCATGAATATTTCAGATCCTGTTCTGTTCATGTGACTACAGCTGGGCTCCATGGAGACTAGGACCACTTGTAACTTCCTTGCTTAGCCTAAGCAAGGAAGTTACAAGTCAGTAAGACAGTACTATTCAACTATTCTATGGCACATGGCAATGATATAAAGGAATCCCTCCCCCTACACAGTACAGGGCCATGTCTAATGCATAATGCAGAAGGAGTCCAAACACATAATAGCCTATACTGTGTTTACTTGAACACTGATGGCCTTTCTAAGAGGGTTCAAATGTAGCCAAACTAGAAATAACTAAACTTAGCTGTGTGCAGCAATAAAAACACTAAAACAACACAGATTTTTACCTTAAACTAATAATTACAAGGCCAAGTACACTACATGATAAACACATTACATAGTGCATGCTACTATTTATGTTCATATACTTACTATATGCATAGTCTGCAAAAAAGCTAGCCAGTTTTGTATTTGGGTTGTGGGAAATATAGGAAAGATTAACCAGGCTTTGGAACAAAATGTTCTTTTTTTATCCACCACTGCAAACTATAAATGACCAATAACATAACAACAAGCGCAGATCAGCTTTGCATGCCTATCCGCAGTACTGTTTCATTCATTCATTCTGCTCTGTTGAGAATGCTTGCAGGTGTGCGTACTTCTGACTGACACTGTATGTAGTTAATATCCATCCTCCAAGTTTTATTCCATTCAGTTTTAATAGTTTTATTTAATAATGTTAACATAATATGTACAGGCTAAATATAAAACAATATTAATGATTATATTAACAATTATTAATATTGAGAATGTCATTAATTATATTTTTTATATTATTTATCTAATATTAACTTAATTATTTTTTGTCATTTTAGACAGAAGATCCGCCCTTATACAAAAGCATTACTGCAAGGTGACAGCAGGGCGCAATATAAAGGCACATTTATTTACACGTGTCGATAACTCACCTTGACTAATCAAAATACCCCAGCGCGATTTCTTTTTTTCAGAAAAATCGTCGACGTTCTCTCGCTTTCTTTTCTTGGGAGTATTATCTGAGTACTCGGGTTCTCTGCAGGGAACTTCAGGCATGTTTGCATCAGCTCTGTGTCCTCCTCCTTGCACAGTGCAGAGCGAGTTTGACCAGCGCCCCTTTTTGATTGGCTGCTCGGCTTGTTGTTGTTGTTTCAGATCTCAGCAAGTAGGGGTGACTGCAGGCTGCAGCAGTGGGCGTGGCGAAAGATTAGGGCGTGCCGAAAGGTAGGGGGCGTGGATAAAGGTCTTTCTAATTGGTTAGGGTTATGGTTAGGGGCATAGACATAATAAATACCTAGACGCCTCATTAGCCGCTCGACCGCACGTCAACGTCGCCGCCATATTGGTGAAGGCAGCTCTCATATCGGGACAGGCGAAAACATAACTGACTCGTCGGCAGCTTGGGCATCTACAACCCGTCGCGCAATGTGGACTTATTATATATATATATATTTATTTTTTTATTTTATTTTTTTTCCTGTTTAGCCAATTGCAAACAGGACAACGCAAGCCTTAAGGAAAGCTGAAGAAAGCCTGTTCTCTGCATTTCCAAGAGAGT
>NW_015557067.1:719279-725610 GCF_001515605.1 Sinocyclocheilus anshuiensis
TAAAACTTGGTATTACAAGCACTTCCTGTATCTGTTTGCCTCTTTAAGAAGAATAGCTTTATGTATCCCCCAATTGTAAGTGCTTTGGATAAAAGCGTCTGCAAAATGACTAAATGTAAATGTAAATGTAATATTACATATCACTTTTACTGTGCACTGTATCAGTGCATAATATTTTATCACTGTAACTGTAAGTTTTACTGGATCCATAAAGGATTATCAGTTGCATTTGTTATTGTTTGTTGTGGAGTTTCTGTATAGAGTGCTATCAAAATAAAAAGCAGACTACCAAGAGTGTCACTTTTTGATTTGTATTCGCTGGTTTTATTCAATTTTCTCAATGATGGTAAATTATTAGTGCTTATTATTTAGATTTTCTTCCAGTATTTCAAAGGGAATGACCTGTGTTCTGACCTGAAGCTCAAGAAAAGCTAAAAGGTTGGGGTTGAAGACAGAGAAAGCAATGAAACAACTTAATTTAATTTAATGTACATTCGAATTACATATATGTCACAGTTATACTACATTAACATTAGAATTGTAAACCGAAAAAATCAATCAAATCAACAAGTGAGACACGTGTGAGCTTTCACAATTTCTTACGAAAATTTATTTTCCAAACCTAACTAAATAACTGGAGGCAGAGTTATTTTTAACTCCATGTAGATCACAAGCCTCTGAAATCGGTTGATAAATGTAAACGTTATCGTGTTTTTATCCAGAAAAAACCCAGCTCCTCCGTTTACCTCCATTTATTTTTAAGGCAGTCTTGCCTTCACAAACATGGCGGCTCAAAGCGGCCAATGAGGCGTCTAGGTATTTATTATGTCTATGGTTAGGGGTAGGGTTCCGTCACGGCTCTGGGTTCCGTGTTGGCTACAGCAAATATTTCGCTTATGAATATTAATCAGGTCACGCTGATGTTGATTGCTACATGTTTAAGGAGCGTCTGGTCACGTAACGTAAGTCTTTAATATTCATAAGCCGAGCCTTTGCCATAGTAGAATGATAAACGCCCACTTACTACGATTACGCCTACAGGGCGCACGTAACCTAACGTAATTTATATTCATGAGATAAATATTCGCCATTGTACCAAGTCCTTGTCCGTTAAACTATTTATATCTCAGGTTAAGATTAGAACGGTGCCACTATTATTCCCACGCAAGTAGCTAGTAATAGAGTCAGGATTCCGAATGAATTTTTCCCTCTTACACCCTTAACATTTATCAAAAATAGATGTATTGTAAAATTTGTGACATTTTTAATTTGCTTTAACGCTGTCACACGTCCTTTGCGCCATATAGGCTAGATCTAACTGACACCCCAAACATTTCAGTTTGTCTGTTGTTGTCAGAAGCCAATTAAGCTGGTTGCGGATAACGGATAATTCAGCATTTATCTAATTTGTTTAGGATTTCACATCAGGTCATTTGCATGTTATTAAGGTCATCATAATATAGGGCAAAAAAAAAGACAAAAGGAGTGAGAATCATACAAACAGAGAAACATTTCCACAGACAAAATCATTATTTTTCTTTAGACTTCAGACAGTAAAAATTATATAATGAATAGATGTGAGGGATGCATTACTATATAGTTTATTGCACTAAACATTTTCATTCAGCCATTTACAAAATGCTATGAGAAAATAATTTTCCTTAACTCAGTGTTAGATAAGAACACACTGACCCAGTTTTCTCAGTGTTACAAACTGGGCCATGCTGCAGAAGCTTTCTCTTTCACACCCTATACAACCAGTAAAAGTTTTACCAGTGTGCTTTACAAACAGACATAAAGACCCTATATGACTCAGAACGTGCTCCAAAACATATAGCCTCAATACATCCCATTCTTGCCTACTTACTGTGCCCTTGGCCAAGATTGTAGAACTCAGCTGCGATCCGGGCCGATTCCTTACGGTTTCCTTTAACCACATAGAAGTGGGTCAGTATGTTTAAGCTGATCTTGACAAAAAGTTTAAAGCAAAAAAGGACAAAAATTGAGAGATAGACATTGGTATGCTGCGAGCCGAAAGGCCGCTCCTCCAAAATCTCAGCCATTGCTGCTACTCAGTGACAGTGAATGTTTTGGAATGGGATCCAGGGATGTGTTGATGGGGATCATATGCCAGGCCAGCCCAGTTATTCCCCAAGGCAGCTGGGCCCAGAGTAGAGATGAAATAAGGCAGCTGTACTTTTAGCTAGTGGAAAATGGGACACTTGACTGAGGCATACCAATATAACTTTTGTCATTTGTTGGGATGTTTGTCTCATGATACATTGTGACAGCTTTGTTTTCATTACACTCTTTGTATTTTAACATATTGTTGCTATAGAGTAATAGCCTCAGATGACAGTATTTTGAAAGTATTTTTGTTTATGTACCATTGCCATTGTAGAAAAAAATACCCTGTTCACAATCAGCCATGATCACACTCATGACAGCCATGAAGCCAGAAGTAGCCTATTTGGTTGATCATGTGATCCATGGGAGCTTTATCATATTTTGATGAGTATTAATACAGTAATTTACGCCGAAAGGATTTTACAAACATTTAATTTTGCTTTTATATTTTTTAAGAGTTTGTGTAAGTGGTGCTTCTGAGGAAATATGTTAAAAACAGCACATTTATAGGAGATATTAATATTTCTACACACATGTGTACTAATAGACATCATAACAGATGAATCCGCTTCTCATAAAAGCTTATTGTGGACAAGTGAAAATAATTTTATTTTTCTTTTACAAATTGTATTTTGGGGGGGAAATTCCACATACACAAATGATCAGGGTCATTTCCTGCAGGAGACTTTTTAAAAGTAATATAGACTTTTAATCAGTAGTTGTTATGTACACTCTGGTGCACACTTTTCTGTTAAATTTACATTTGTAAAACCGTTGTATACTTGACCCACGTGAAAAAGACGTTGCTCTTTGACTGTTGATGCAATTCCACTGCCTGAACACTGGGTGTCAGTATGCACTTTCCAAAATTAAACAGGAAGTAGGTCTTGCTTCCGAATCATCTTTTAACTGTCTCACTTCCTGCTCTGAACCTCCGCTCGGAGCGTTACAAAATATCTTTGTTTTGCAATAAATTGTTGTAGTTTGATCAGAACTAGATTGAATCATGAATACGGTATTGTCGAGGGCGAACTCGCTCTTCGCCTTTTCTCTCAGTGTGATGGCAGCTCTCACATTCGGATGCTTTATTACCACAGCCTTCAAAGACAGAAGCATACCGGTGGATATACACGTATCCAAAGTCATGATGTAAGTTAACTGCACCGTTTCTGAGTCTGCGTCCACAGGACCGATATGAAATCAGTGTTAATCTCATCAAAACATATTTGACTGTCTCACTTCCTGCTCTGAACCTCCGCTCGGAGCGTTACAAAATATATTTGTTTTGCAATACATTGTTGTAGTTTGATCAGAAGTAGATTGAATCATGAATACGGTATTGTCGAGGGCGAACTCGCTCTTCGCCTTTTCTCTCAGTGTGATGGCAGCTCTCACATTCGGATGCTTTATTACCACAGCCTTCAAAGACAGAAGCATACCGGTGGATATACACGTATCCAAAGTCATGATGTAAGTTAACTGCACCGTTTCTGAGTCTGCGTCCACAGGACCGATATGAAATCAGTGTTAATCTCATCAAAACATATTTGATATACACGAGGCACCATCGTCCGTTTCAGAATCTATTGTTTTTGCAGCATATGGGACTTGTGGATGCTGCTGACCTGGCGGCCAATAGCAGTGCAGCACATCTGCTATGCAAATTAAACGAATATAGAGAATTTTTCACCAATATTTTGATCTGTATCTGAAAACTTTAAAAGATAGAAAACACTATACTGTCATAGGATTCCCTGTTAGCATGTATTTTATTTTTGCTATTATTTTATTTACTTTTGTACATTTTTAATGTGAATGGGCTGTCAGGTTGCTGGTTTGAATGTAGTTTCATCTTGTCACACACATCTAAGCAGAGAGGCACTTTACTTACCCTCTCATCTTCTGTCTTCTTTCTCAAGTAAAAATGTAGACGACTTCACAGGACCACGAGAGAGGAGTGACTTGGGCTTTGTGACATTTGACATCTCTGCTAATATCCTTTTGACAGAACAGACCACTGCTGTGCCACAAAATTACCACCATGTAGATGCAAATAAAAATTAATAAATTAAATTAAAACCACTATTATAGGCTGCAGTTTCTACGGAAGCCCGTTTATGCAACGAGAAAAAATAAATAAATAAGAGTAATTGTGACTCACAATTCAGACTTTTTTATTGCATTTCTTAGAAGAAAAAAAAGTGAATTGCAAGTTGTAACTCAGAATTGTGAGGAAAAACTATGTTCGAATTTTTATTTATTAAAGTTTATATCCAGCCATGGAATAAAAAACAGAAAAGGTAATTTTAACTTTTTATAGTTTGAAGTTCTGAGTTTATAGTTTGTAAATGCAAGGAAAAACAATAAAATTGTGAGATATAGCCTAAACGTGCAATTCTGAGAAGAAAATTCGGAATTACTTAATAAAAAAGTTTTTATCCTGTAGTGGAAAAAAGCTTCCAAAAGTTTCAGATTTGTAAGTATAATTTCAGTTTTTCCTTTATTTAAGGTTTCTTTATTCACTGTTTTATATTTAGCATTTTTTCTGCACATGTAATTCCAGGGTAAATGCATTTATGCCACCTCAGTGCACCATTCATCAGAATTTGTAAATGCCTTTTTGTGGTATATGTACCAGATTCAGTTTTGTAGTGCAGTTTACACCTAGAACTAGATTTGCATTATTTGCCTTAACTGCTTTATAACATCTGCAGCCAATATTTGACTGGAATGTAAAGGAGCTCTTTCTTTACCTGACTGCTGAATATTCAACCAAAAGCAATGTAAGTCTTGAGCGCTTCAGTCTATCCAGGGAGTCAGTGGGCCAAATACAATTAACTGTTTTTTTTTTTTATGAACATTTTTTGAGAGCTGGGTATTTGTTGTGTTGTAGATTGTAATATTTCAGACCTGTTTGTGATTTTCATATCAGTAAAGAGTCTTTATCCCATGCTAGGCACTGAACCAGGTGGTGCTATGGGACAAGATTGTCTTGAGAGGGTACAACACCAAACTAAACCTGAGGGATGTTAAATCCAAGTACTTCTTTTTTGATGATGGGAATGGTCTAAGGTTAGTTGCTTTTTCTTTATTTTTTATTTTCTTTCACTATTTTAAACTTGTTTATATATATATATATATATATACACAGAGGGTACGGAAAGTATTCAGACCCCCTTAAATTTTTCACTCTTTGTTATATTGCAGCCATTTTATTGAATGAATCCACTTTTTTGAACAAATCGAGTAAGCCAATGATTCAGTGACCCATTCATGTCTCGTCTTCCACGTCCTCAAGCCCTGTTGAAGGACGTCTCAGTTTGAAGGATCATTAGTAGTCAGTCTTTGTTTTGCGTCCTTCGTTTGGCCTGTTTTGAAGGATGTATCCGGTTTATCCTTCGCATTCTTCTGTTTCCCACAATCCTTTGCACACATTCACGAAAAATAATTAGTTGAAAATGAATCAGCACTGAGCTTGTTCAATTTCATTATGTAATGCAAGTCAAATAAATGACTTTATAGATGAAGGCATTACTTTTTTCTTTTGTTTTGTTGTAAATTAATCACATAATGCTAAACTGTGCATGTAAACCACTGGGAGACACAGATGGTTGTCATAACCAGAACTGCATTAATAAAAAGTCAGATAATATAAAAAAGTCAATATAAAGTATTTTTCAAATTATAATTTCAATAGTATTTTCATGTCATGACCGTGGGGGCAGAACTAGATATTGGACAAGATATTTGGCATAAAAAACTGAAAGGTATAGGATAGGAATTGACTAATCTCTCTAATATCACTATTTTTAATACAGGTCGAATAAGAACATCACTCTCACTCTCTCATGGAACGTGGTGCCAAATGCTGGAATCCTGCCATTGGTCATGGGTTCAGGACACAAGAGTCTGGCCTTCCCTGAATCATATGAAACCGCAAAGAGCTACTGAACTGTTCCGGTCTATTCCAAATCATATTTGTAAATGTTGTGCTCTGTACGGTTTTTAATAAAAGTTGACAAATTGTTTTAAGGAGTGGCTGGCTGTTGTTTAAGTGGATTAAGAAAATAATTACAGCATATATATATATACAGTATCTCACAGAAGCGAGTACAGGTGCATCTCACTAAATTAGAATGTCATGGAAAAGTTCATTTCAGTAATTCAACTCAAATTGTGAAACTCGTGTATTAAATAAATTCAA
>NW_015557067.1:725624-725829 GCF_001515605.1 Sinocyclocheilus anshuiensis
TATCATGTTGGAATACTGCCCTGCGGCCCAGTCTCCCAGTGGCGGGGATCATGCTCTGCTTCAGTATGTCACAGACTCACAGTACATGTTGGCATTCATGGTTCCCTCAACTAACTGTAGCTCCTCAGTGCCAGCAGCACTCATGCAGCCCCAGACCATGACACTCCCACCACCATGCTTGACTGTAGGCAAGACACACTTGTCT
>NW_015557067.1:726206-783701 GCF_001515605.1 Sinocyclocheilus anshuiensis
GAAAAATCATTCTCTGGTTTTTCCTTATTGTCTCATGCAGATAGTAATATTTTTATTAAAAAATTGTGTGTTTTGGATAGTTAGAAAACATCAATTTATCAAAGAAAACGTACATGTAATAACCAGTTAACCCTCTGGTATTGTTCATTTGGGAGTCACACTTGTGTTGTTCGTGGTCAAAAGTAACTTTTTTATTTTCAGTGAAATCAATGTAATATATTTTTGTTCGATAATATTTTTTATTTCTTTATTTTGTATTTTGAGGGAATTTTGTGGTACTATTTAATATTTATGTTAAGTGGTACTATTTATATTGAATAATTATGATACATTTTTCCCATTGAATATTTTTTATTTGGTATTTTGAGAGAATTTCATGGTACTATTGAATATTTATGTAATAATTATGATCAATTTTTCCTATAGAAAATAATAAAAAAAAAAAATTTCTAATGTTTTTATATTATTTCTCAATTATGGCAGTAGTTCATGTTCAAATAGAGACAATGCCTTTAAAATCCAATTTTTAAAGGCAGATTATTTCCATCCGGTGGGAGTAAAAAAAGAAAAAAACATCTGAAATTCCGTGGTATAGCCACTAGATTCCTATAGAGCTCTATATAAAAGGCTTATAAATTCTCTAGTTGTTTTTAGACATAAATTCTTTTTTTTTAAGTTGTGGATTTGGATTTATATTTAGACATTCTCAAAGACAACTTTTTGTAAAGGTTTATATATATATTTTTTTTTTTAATGTTGGTTTGAAATGTCAGTTTTTGCCTTAATTTTACTACAGTCAAACCTGAACACAAAGACATACATTTTATTACACACAGCATCAGAGTTCAGCAAAAATGTAACAAATATGAACAGGAATGCTTTATCAGAGGTTAATCAATTTGATTTCAACCTCTTATTTGAATCTTCTGGCTCAATTTGGCCATATTGTAACAGTCACACCAGTTCATTTGTGTGATTAATAGTATGTTGTGTGTCTGTGTGTAAGTGAGTGTGTGCTTGAGTGTCTTATTTTGTACTCTTGATGTTTTAGAGTGTAACCCCTTCCTTGGTGTCTGTGTTTTTACTTTATTGTGGCTGAATTATTGATTTTATTTCACATATTTGCAAGAACATGCTGTGTGTTATAGTCACACTAGTTCATATGTGTCTGTGGGGAGTGGGCGGATTATGTCTGTTTTGCACTCTTGATATTTAAGAGCGTCACCCCTTCATTGCTGTGCACATTTTTCTGCATCGTGAATGGAAAAAAAAACCATTTAGCTTTTTCGAATCAAGTCCACGGGTTTTTTTTTTTTTTTTTGGTCACATAGTGACTGCCATCAAAGTCAGCTTGTTTCGTACCATTACGACGAAGTAGCGATTTTTTTAAATTTCAAAACTTTTTTTTTTCCGGTCTAAAATGACCGAACAATGCCAGAGGGTTAAAGGAAGCACAATCATTCAGGCCAGGGTTATTCATTTCTGCTAATTTGAGAGCCACATACATGCAGAATTTGATTCCACCTCTAATCAAACACACCTGAACCAAATAATCAGGCTCTTTGGGTTTATTTGAAAATTACAACTAGGTGTTTTGGAGTGTGTTTGGTACTAAACTGCATCAAATGTGTCTCTCCAATGTTTTTTTTACTTGTTATTTGAAATTCTGTGTGTAATGTAGCAAGGCTACTTAGATTACATAGTGTAATAACACCCAAATCAACTAGTTTTGGGAGAAAAATTAATAGTTTTTAATTAACAGTTTCCAGATTCATTCACCAGATGGCAGCACCTGAACACTTCACTTTGCCTGTTACAGTATTTTAATTGGATACACACTGTGACTGAATTAATACACCAAAGCATAAATTGCTTGTGATAATGTGCCAAAAAATATATACAGTTTCGTTGGAACTGTTAACACATTCTTCTTGTTTCCACACAAATTCCAGGTCTCCGTGCATTACTCTGATAGCGTTATTATGTGTGAACTCATTCTAAAATCACAAGTCTCTTGGACAAAACTCAGTGAACTAATGTGGAAAAACATCTCTCATCAGTCCAAATACAATGAACAAAAATGCTATACTCTGCTTTCTTAATTGTCTCAAATCTATCTGTCACACAATAGTATTTATTTTTTTTTAATTACCAAAAAAAAAAGAACATTTCACAATGCAAAAAAATATTGATTGTGATTGAAACCCATTATTAACTCCGCACAGACTGACAAGGTCATTTACTATTTGGCTGAGGAACCAGAACCAAAAGTCATCATGTGGCCACATCCAAATGGCATAACACTTGTTTTTCTAATCAATGACCTGACAGCATTTTCAGTGTTTGGTAATATAATCATGTTTTTATTTTTGTGTCGAGTGGAGTGTCCAGATGTCCTGAAACTATCCAGATATTCTGCTTTCAGGTGGGTGAAATATGCAATTCATTTAACAATGCATGAGGTTTGGAACAAGGGCACTCAATGAGAAAGAAAGAAAGAAAGAAAGAAAGAACAGAGGGAAGTAACCCACTGCACAATTGCACATCTCATTCCTGTGAGGGCAACACGGTATGACACAAAAGGAACAAAAGATCAAGGTTTCTTATTCAGTGAGAGCAGGTGAAAGGAAATAGGCCAAATATTTGTACCCAACATTCAATTTTTCAACATGCGTAATAGAAATAATTGTAGCAATTCAAGCTGTTTTGCTATAGTACACATGGAGTGAATAATAAGAGGAAATTCACCCTCATTTTTGTGAGCCATTTGGCCCAAAAGAGAACGTTCTGGACATTTTCACTAAAATAAGATACAAACCAAGGTTTAAAATGAAGTGACTGTGGTGAATAAGAGGGATTTTATACTATAACAAAACCAAATGATCACATAGCTGGAACTTCTCACTGTCTCTTGAAAAACTAAGCATGTAACCAATAGATCAGAGATGGGGGGCTAACATAGAAGATCACAGGTCTTGTAAATTGAAAAATCTGCGATTCAGTATATACAAGAAAACTAACTAATTTATTCAGAAGGTATGAAATATAGCACACAAATACTATGACCTGCTTCTTTGATGCTTTTCGTCATTCTGAACCACAAAAGCTCCTTCATTATCAGCCTTTACTTCATTGATGTTGAGAGAATTTACATAACTTTTCCTTTAAGATGTATGTTTATGTTGTTTCACATTAACATATAATAAATAAATAAATAAAAAATCCTTAGTCTGGGGTTAAGTTTGCTTAAATGCATTGACCATAAAAAAAACCCCACAATTCATGTATTTGTGGAAGTGGACTGTGTAAACAGGAATTAATAAGATATTCCATGGCAGATAATTCCTGTTCTGGAGTCAGGTGGCGGGCAGCACCACCGGAGCACAGGGACTTGAGTAAGCAGGGCCACATTGTGTTGAAGTCCTTCAAACAGAATGCCACAGATGCTGTTTGTGTGAATCTTGCCTTGTCTCCATATGCTCTTCCTCTAATTCCCAATGCAATTCATTGTAATAGTTGCCATTATTTTGGGCTGAGGTCCATCTGTGGCATTTAAGGAATTCTGCTTCGTGCCATTTCCTATAGATAGAATAGAGATTCATGCCACTCTGTGATGTGCTGTTGTGCTTATTTTAAACGACACATGTTTTTCTAACCTCTGTGCTACACATTCCACTTGTCTGATTCATTTCACATCGAAACACAAGTATTCAGGTATAGCCATTGTAAATTAAATAACAAATTCCTTGCTTGGAATAGATTATTGTACGTTCTTGCTTGAGACTCCACTGTTGTATGTGTCAGTGTTTCAGATTATAGTGTTTGTTTTCTCTGTGCGACGCTTTGGCTGTTCGTCTTTTGTCTCTCCAAAACGAAAATGGCCAGTCTCAACAACAATCACTCGATATTTCCTTTCCAGCCCATGTCAAATTCAGTGTTCAGTTGTTCGGCTTGTTTGTCTTGAGGGGAGAGTACGGAGTGCAAAGGATCATCAGTAAAACAGATTCGAGGAGCAGGGCTATCTGAATCACTGGAGTTCAAAGGTGTCTGTTTTCCTTGCTAAGACTCCAACAAGCCTCAGAAAACTTTATGTATGAAGTGCACGTATTGTGCTTCAGCTGCATCTCAGGAGACCGATGCTATTTGCTACACTCAAACCTTTAGTTTCCTACATGATAATGCCAAACGTATGTTGCTGGCTGCAGTGTCAGGCCAAACCTGAATGCAAGCTGAATATATATATATATATATATAATCCTTGAATTTGATCGCTTGAGCAGCATTCCAAGTCAAGTCACTTTCCGTTACAGTCATTCCATCCATTATTGGTGGAAATTTTTGGTGGTTAGGGCTATGAGTGGCTTTATGAGTGAGTTAATAAGGTCATTCGCTCAACCGATTTGTTCAAAAATCCTGATTCAACCTAAAACCATCTTTATGAGTAAGCCATTGAATCATTAATTTAACTGATTTGCTCAAATGCCATGATTCCATGATGAGTGGGTACTTCATTTGAATTAGCTGATACTTTGACCATTAGAAAGTATGTTCTATGTAATACGAATGTGTGTAGCATGAAAGTAATTCACCTGCGTCAGTTTCATAATTTCACACACTCTCATGGCCTCTTGGGATAGTTAATTATTCATTGGACGTGCACTTCAGAATTTCGCTGAAAGTAGTAGGTAGTAGGAAAGTAGTAGGAAAACTGTGAATTTGGACATAATACTCTTTTCACATTTGGTTATTATATAGTAGGGAAGTATACATATCTAGATGCAGCCATTTTTATGGATGAGTCAGTGAATCATTTATTCAAACAATTTGTTAAAAAATGCTGATTCATTCAGGAATAAGTGACTGTCTTTATGAATCAGTCATTGAATCAGTTGAACCGGTTTATTCAAAACATAATAATTCCTAAATACCACTTGGGCAGATGGATTATAGTAGGAACTGTAGGTTCCACCTCCAAAACTCTAACCACACACAAAGATAATATGATGTGGCATGAAGTATCTACACAATTCTTACACTGTGAGAGGACTGCGAATTCACACAGTCCACCTTCTTTCATTGTTGTATGTCCAATCCAGCACACACCCATCTCCTGAAACACAAGCTAACACATATAATGGGATTCTCAGTGGCTCCTGCTTCGCCCCTTAAAAAGGTCATAAGTCGTGTTCAATTTCTATAGCAGGAAGAGTGCATGATAGTAAATAATGGGTTCTATGATGTAATATATGGTGTGAACGGGTCGCAGTGGCTTGAAGACTATCTGACAATCTGGAGAGCAGGGCAATTGACACCGTTTCCTTCCCGCCTCTGAGGATATTGGCCATCCTTGAAAGAGTTTCTTGGACCCAGTCAAGACTCTTGTTATTGTCTTAGAGTATCTAGGAGACAAACTGACAACAAACTGCTTTTGTGCAAAAAAAAAAGAAAAAAAAAAGTGTTAAAGTTAGTGTTAAAATTAAATCCTGAAATTAATGAAATTGAACTTTGAGCAACAGTGTTTGAAAGAATTTCAATGTAATGATAAATGTGTATGATAAAAAAATGATTGCCGGGAAAAGGACGAAATATGAGAGAGGAATTTTCATTTCACCTTAGAAGCTGGATTTAATTTTAGTATGTACTTTCAGTGACATACTAGTAGACTTTGACTGAACGAAAACATAAACTGATGTTGACACTTAAGATTATTATGGCTGGTGTGGTTTGGACTATATTTAAAACATTCAAAGAGTTTCATCATAATGTCTTCACATAAGAAGGTGATGTTCACAATAAATCTAAAATCCCCTGAACTGCTTGATGAATATATGGTTTCAAAATCATTATCCCCTCTAGAATTCGATGAGAAAACATAACCCTGCTTTTGGTTAAAGCTGAAATAATACTTAGACAACATTACTTATGTGCTTTGACAACAAAAGTTTCTCTGATTTGCAATAGCAGTGCTCTGTGTCCTCTGAGGTTTAAGATGAAACATTTCTTTAATAATAAAATTATGCCAATGTACTTAATGCAGTTTTTATTTTCAATAATTTTTTTTTAATGAAATTATTTTTTTTTGACTTTTGTTCTTCATTATAATATAAAGTTGTATCCCCCTGACATTTTTTGTCACCCCTTCTTCCACCAAAAAATCGAATTAGACATAAAATAACATAAAATAGGTGCATTCAAGTAATTATATGCACTATAATTGCATATTTCTTTATATATATATTCAGAAAATGTGAACCAACTGAAGGCAAAGCAGGTGGGCTGAGGGGGTCTGGGTCAACTCAGTTGTTAATGCAAAGAAATGGCTTTCAACGAACCTCTCCTCTTGGCTAGTTTTGTTTCATTAAGCCACACATCTTCTATATGGAGCTGAGTTGTGAAAATGTGTTGCAAAATGGCTTTCTCCAAGAGTAGTAAAGTTAAAAGTGTGAAAAGCAAGACTGTGAATTTGTGTTTGTGTTGCTGGGCACCGGGGCTCGTCTTCTATATGGAGCTCAGTTGTGAAAATGTGTTGCAAAATGGCTTTCTCCAAGAGTAGTAAAGTTAAAAGTGTGAAAAGCAAGACTGTGAATTTGTGTTTGTGTTGCTGGGCACCACCGGCTGTTTCAGATGGATTCAGACTACATCTGGAGTGTGCGAATTACATTTACAGGCTATAGTAGCCCAAAACAGCCTAAAGCCATGCATTTATAGATCCTGCCTGTGATTTAGCTCATTCTCAAAGTTTTAACAACCATTGTAGACTCCAATATAGCTGTGGACCTTAGCGGAGAGCAATGGTAAATCTCCTCTTGTTTGTGCAAGCGACCTGTGAGATGGCTTCAAAACATCAGTATCCGACCAAATTGACAGAATAAGCCTAATCTAACAGTTCCCAGATGACACAAAGCAATTCCAGAAGTAAGGCTGAAGCTTTCTCTTTTAAGTAGGCCTTTGTGTTTATGGCTTGAAGAATGCTTGTAAAATCTGCACATACAACTGGTCCTATTTGAAAATTGTTCCAAACAGCACACATAGTCCTCTATAGACAATGGAGGAATTTCCCAAATATGCTGGTGGCTGAGAACAGATGGAAATTATCAGATGGATTTAGAAACAATGGATCATATTCATAAAGGCTCCTGAAAATTCTACTGTCCACAAGTTTTTTTAAGGGGTAAGATGATGCAGAATATGTGACTGTATAATAGATTCTGCATTGTGGATTATCATGTAAACATGACCTTTAAAACGGCACAAAATAGTCATTGTACAAACTGAGATCTATTTACTTTTTAGTTTATTCACATGTTTATTTGGAGCTGATCACAATCAAAATTAATCTGATTATGATTTTATTGCACAATGATGTGACGTCTGGTAATTTCCATGCTGAATAGGACAAAAGACAAACTAAGTATTAACATCATAACATGAAATCTCAAATGGGACCTTCTGAAATGATTCTCTGAAATTTTAATTAAAAGGTTGTTTTTAGTGAATATTAAAATAAGTTTTGAACGCTGACTTGCCTTACTGCAATAAATATGCTCAACATCATCTTTGTCGTGGTTTTAAAAGATCCAGTGAGCTCAAGAACAAACACACTGAAGCTGTGACAAGCTGGACTTGCTTAACTGTGGTTTTTATTGACTAAACATGTTATTTCAGCCAAGTTTGAGCCAGCCTGAACCAGCAGAAAGCAGTCTTTTTCTATATACTGAAATGATGCATTCCATTTGCATTTCGAATTAGTTTTAAATGCTTTAAGGGACTTTTTACAAACACCATTTTAGAGATTAAATGTCCAGAAAAGGATCAACTGGATAGCATATCTGTGAATGAGGACTACATTGCTTGAACTAATTATAGGATAATATGAAATAATAATAACCATTAATAAGTGAACTATTCTCAGAGATTGAAAAAACAAGATCATTTGTTTTCTCAAATGTTACTCACAGTCTTTATCCATGGGAGAGCACAAATTGTAAAATTAAAAATTGATCAAACCAAAACATCCTAATGCAGCCAAAGGAAATAATTGGCATGGCTGTAAAAATAAGACAACCCTCAATTGACGCTTCAGCTATCATAGTGTGAAATTAGAGCAATTTGAAGTTTACTTTCCTACCGATTGTCAAAATATCACATAGATCTTGTTGCAGGTTGAACTGGTCATTGATATTTCTGTCCAAATGTGACCATTGTTTTTATTTTGACTGTAATCTGATGATTGGATTGGATTGGTTTAGACCACCAGTGTGAAATGTGCTTTTATTTCTAGTTTTGTTCCATCCTTACTCTCTTTGAAATGAACGAAGATGTGCTAAAAATCCTGTATCTGCTAGAAGCTTAATGTACACACGTGTTTATTCTAGGCCATATTTTCCAAAGTATCACAGACCTAATGGCTTGAAATGGCATCTGCTTCGAAAGCTTATCTTGATAGATTATAACTATTTTAGGCTCTCCAAAAAGAAGGAATGTCATGTTTAAGTTTAAATGACATGCTATAGAAAAAGTACCGAGAGATAGATGGATTCTGAGAAGTCTGTGTCTATAGCAGGGCTGTTGACCCCTGGCTGTTTCTTCCCAGACGTACATGGGGTGGCTTTAATTGCTGAAAGGAAAAACACCCTCCCAACTTGTCAATATCCACATCCTCTCTTTCTTGCCCTTTCAATTAATTTTTCATAATCACTTAATGGTTTCCTTTTCCCACACGCTAAAAAAAAGCAGGCCCACCAGGGCACACTGATGCTTATTCTGGCCTCTCTTGTCAGCAAGGCCTCAGCGGAATTCATGCCGGACCGACTCGCTGAGGAGATGAAGTTGGATGCTGTTTAGTGCAGACAGCTCATTTTTCTGCTCCCAGAAGCTGCTGTCATTTTCAAGAGATGAACATTTAGACCCCAGCCATCATTCTGAAACTTGTGTGGGATACTGTGTGTTGGGGTCGGCCTGTGACTGATTGATTTGCTGAAAGGCAGAGACGTGGGAAATAAGGCAACGTCTAATTTAGACTTTAGAGGAAGTCTTAATCTTTTAGCGGAGAAGTGGTTGGGAGGTGTTTACCTTCTTAAACTTGTGTGTTTATTGTGGTGGTTTGGTGGTTTCAGGCAAGGAGGAAAATGTAGGAGGGTGCGCTCTGGCTCGACTGACTGGGCAGGAAGAGGGTGAGGTGCTATGGAAGGATTTGCATCCTGTAGGTCAGGTTGACCAGCCTTATTGTACTATAATATGGACCGTTTCATATGACTATACTTACTAACACGCAACTTTGAGTGACAGCAGGACAACCATGATTCCCAATGCTGCCGGACCCATAAAATCAGCAAAGAGGCCAAATACTGTGACCCCTCAGGAACTCAGTCTGAAATATCCATGATTTATGGCCTCTGAGAGAACAGAAAGAAATGGGGTCTGTTTTCCGGGCCAATCAGTCAGTCATTCCATGTTCTCCCTCTTGGGTCTGTCAGGGACACTGAGAGGGAGTCATTCCATGTCTCAATCATTTGAAGAGCATACCCAGCAAACACAGACGTTCCTCTAATGTTACTATATGGTTCCCTTTTCATTACGTCCTTGGAACACAACTTCTACTGTTACAGGAAAGTTATTTGTAGGTTTTACTGTTTATAACCAACTAACGTTACATGGAGGTTTTTGTGTAAAGAACATACAGGTGCATCTCAATAAATTAGAATGTCGTGGAAAAGTTCATTTATTTCAGTAATTCAACTCAAATTCTGAAACTCGTGTATTAAATAAATTCAATGCACACTCACTAAAGGTTAACTTTCACTTTTAATACCCAAACAGTAACATTCCTAAATGTTGCAGAGAGGTTTTTGATAACTACACATGCATTCTATAAGGATCTCTCTTAATTATTATTGTTCTTATTGTTGTTAGTAGTAGTAGTAGCAGCAGTATTATTAAAAAAGAAGTTTAGAAGTGCAAGTTATCTGAAATTAATAAACCGAATATATGCATGCATAAATTTAAAAATGTAGCCCACAAACAATGCAAAGTAAAACAAAACTTTCACTCATATACCATCCACAGCTTAACATTTTTACCAGATGCAATTGTTTAAAGTTTAAATGCCATAATGATGGATTTGTTTCTTACAAACACACAGCTTTTCACTTCACAAAACATTCATTGATGGCATGGATTACTTGTGGATTATTGTGATGTTATTATCAGTTGTTTGAACTCTCATTCTGACGGCACCCATTCACTGCAGAGGATCCATTGTTGAGCAAGTGATGTAATGCTAAATTTCTCCAAATCTGTTCCAATGAAGAATTTTTTTAATTAAATGTCCTGAACAGAAACTTGACAACGGGAGTTGTGTGAGTGATTGGAAGCATAAATTTGCATGCTGGACATTCAGACAAATGAGGACGGGACTCAGCTGATTGCAGGACCCTTAGTAATGATACAAACAGATTCCACAATCAGCTTCGAAAATAAATTATGCATTTCCCCTAAAGGGACATGCAAACAATGCAGACCTGTTGGTGTCATGTGTAGATAATGTACAGGAAGGCAATAATATCCCTAACCAACTGCAACTTAATTTTGTACATCTGATTCAATATTAAAATCATGTGCAGGTGAGTTAAGTTACATAGCATCCAGTGTGTGACAGGACAGCATATACAGCAGTGATCTCAACTGCAATGCAAAACCTGGCAGTGCGGCAGACACCTAAATGATGCCAGGTGCATGATACTGGAGCCCATTCAGGTGTAAAATACAGGCAGAAATTATAGCTTTTATGGACTTAAGGATGTATTTGATGACCTCTAGCTGAGGTTCCCAGGACCACACACAGGGAGAGATATTTCTTCAGCAGTGTAACATATTTCTGCTTATTGACATGTTCTGGCTACCACAAGTTTTTCTATGCATAATCAAATTTACGTTACTCCGCATATATCCATAAATTCGTTGTTGTGCTGTGTTTCGGTCGTCACTTATTTTTGTTTACATTGTATAAACATTCTATCTGGGACGTCTGAAACTCTAGTTCTTTAAATTAACAGAACAAACCACTCATTTATTTACATGTCTGTACTTGTTTTCGTTTCTAGTTCATTGGAATATACAAGCACCAGACGAAAACCCAATGTCGGGTACATGTTGAAATGTAAACCTCGTATTCATTCACTATGAACAAGTAAGCCAAAGCAAAGGGGAAAATCAGGCCAGACATTGCTCCCCCTCCATTCTCAAATACTCATATCCACTGACTGGGCGGCTGTTTCTAGTTATTTCACGGTGATTCACTGTGAGCGCACACATGTTATTTTTATCAGGTCTCTCTTGGGATTGTGCAGCGGATGCAGATGGCTAAGGTACAATCTGTTGCAATCCAGGTTACAGGAAACTTCGTTTCAGCTGTAAATAGATAAATTGTGCAAAATTTTACAGCATAAAGTCCATGGTAGCATGTCAGAGTATGCAATGTTAGAGAAGGAAGAGGAAATACATTCCAGATGTAAAAGTGATGCGAACTTAGAACTAAAGAGGAGAGGAGGGGATGTGTGAGCATATATATACACAGTGGCATGCGAAAGTTTGGGAACCCCTTGCAGAATCTGTGAAAATGTGAATAATTTTAACAAAATAAGAGAGATCATACAAAATGCATGTTATTTTTTATTTAGTACTGTCCTGAGTAAGATATTTTACATAAAATATGTTTACCTTTAGTTCACAAGAAAGAAAATAGCTGAAATTATTAAAATAACCCCATTCAAAAGTTTGGGAACCCTTGGGTCTTAGTACTGTGTGAGTCCACTGTTTGTTCTGAACAGTTAAACTGAGCACTGTTCTTCAGAAAAATCCTCCATGTCCTGCATATTCTTCAGTTTTACAGCATCTTTTGCTTATTTGAACCCTTTCCAGCAGTATGATTTTGAGATCCATCTTTTCACACTGAGGACAATTGAGGGACTCAAACACAACTATTAAAAAAGGTTCAAACATTCACTGATGTGCCAGAAGAAGAAACGATGCATTAAGATGATGACATGAAGATGTCCAAATTTTTCTTATTTTGTTGAAATATTTTTTTTCCATTTAGTACTGCCCTTCGGAAGCAAAAGATACTTGCATGTTTCCCGGAAGACAAATTAAGTACAATTTACTTTGATTCTCTTAATGCATTGTTTCTTCTTCTGGCACATCAGTGAATGTTTGAACCTTTTTAAATAGTTATGTTTGAGTCCCTCAATTGTCCTCAGTGTGAAAAGATGGATCTCAAAATCATACAGTCCCTGCTGGAAAGGGTTCAAATATGCAAACGATGCTGGAAAACTGAAGAATCTGCAGGAGCTGGAGGATTTTTCTGAAGAACAGTGCTCAGTTTAACTGTTCAGAACAAACAGTGGACTCACACAGTACTAAGACCCAAGGGTTCCCAAACTTTTGAATGGGGTTATTTTAATAATTTCAGCTATTTTCTTTCTTGTGAACTAAAGGTAAACATATTTTATGTAAAATATCTTACTCAGGACAGTACTAAATAAAAAATAACATGCATTTTGTATGATCTCTCTTATTTTGTCATATGCAACAAAACAGTCGTGGATCATCCAGGTAACCACACACAGTATTAAGAACAAAGGGTTCCCAAACTTTTGAATGGGGTTATTTTAATAACTGCAGCAATTTTTTTTTATTGTGGACTAAATGTAAACATATTTTATGTAAAATATCTTAGGACAGTACAAAATAAAAAATAACATGCATTTTGTATGATCTCTCTTATTTTGTTTTTTCTTTTGAAAATTGAACAGATTCTGCAAGGGGTTCCCAAACTTTTGCATGCCACTGTATGTGTGTGTGTGTGTGTTGGCTTAGGTTAAAACACAAGGGAAAGAGGCCACCTGCTGTATGAATATGCTTGAAGACAAAAGACGTGCTGGATTTAGCTCCAGAGCTTGTTTTTGATCCTTCTCATCCGATGGATGAAGATTATGGTTCCATTATGGAGCTACTTTCTATTGAATGAGAAACAGTGAAAAATCACACGCACACTTTTGGCAGACTCAGACACAAGGACTGGGATGGAAGCAGAGGTGATTTATTATATTTACAGTGTCAAGCTGAAACTGTAGCAGATACCAAGTGGAGTTGGGCCAATCACATTCCTCCTATGTATTTATTTACTGAGGTCAAAAGTCTTAAAAGGACTTTCTCCACTTAATACTGCTTTTTCTTAAGGAGGCAGGTTGGATGTGATGTGGATTCCATTCATCCCAGCGTATATTGTCACTCATGTAACTCTTATGGAACTGCATATATGTACAGTAGCACCGGTTTTCAGCTATTAATGGTCGATATCCAGGTTTATGTGCTGTATTTCCGTTCAGTCTTCAGTATTGTTGGTTGACTTGCGTAATGGTCTTAGACTGTCAACAAGCAATGCTTCCAGCAAAAAACAAAAACAAAAAAAACATCTCTTTGCTGGCTTGCACTGTCAGTTTGATAGAATTTAATCTGGAATGATAGGTGCATATATTTGATAGTCAAAACTGAATACATTTGAATCATGTGCAGTATTATTTCAATAAGATAGTCTAGCTTATAAATAAGTTAACAATATATAATACAACTTTATACTTTATTTTACGGGACTTAACATGATACAAAAATATCGATCACAGTGTTTTTTCTTCGCAGAGATTCGAAATGAATGCTATGAACAAGGGAGTTTCAAAACATTTCATGGCAATAAATTATATAATCATTATCTGACAAATACGAATAGACAATTCAATTAAAACAATGAAAAAACATGGCTCCAGCCTTTAGAAATATCTCTCTCGGTCCTTGATAGCTCACCCCATGCTTGATATGTGGGGTTGAATGTGGACATTTCTTGTCTCCCATTACTCCACGCTTGTCCACATGACTAGCACATGTGAGTCAGATAAGCAGCAGTCGAACATAGCACTGCTCCAAATGCCAGTGTGTCCGTTAGTATTCAGCGCCACCTGAGCTGTTAGTTGTGTTTAGTTCAGTCTCCCCCAGTATGTGGGTATACAGCGACACAGTTCCTCACTGAAATACTCATTATCGTTACATCCTCTTTTCTTGGGGTCCACGTTACATGGTGGCCTGACACAACTAAGAAAAAGAGATGGGAAAAAAAAATGGTATTACTATCAAACATCATCACTGTAGCATTTAAGTGCAGCAGTAACATTTTGTCAAGAGCTATTTAAAAAACACCATTCACAGTATTACTTGTAGAAAGTTGATCAATGTGCAAAAAAAGCTAATAATAACATTTAAAAAATATAAAATGATGAAACGGATACAAATAGCAAGCGTAGCGTTAGTTCTGGCAGGCCACGTCAGTCAAGCTCGCATCAGCTGACCTTCAGCTGATCCCCATCTACCTATGGGACTACGACACCTATCTAAGCATTCATATATAAGGTCCCTCAGTATTATCAGCAGTTTTTGCATTGCTCAATAGCTAATTACCCTCCTCCATCCCCAACTCCTCCTCTGTCAGTCGGGATTCAGCCTTCTGATTCTCCTTGAATCAGACTAATTCTAAAATGTGTACATAAAATGATTGAACTTTAACAATATCTGCAATACATTTATGTTAGTTCTGTTCTGTTTACCCTGGGGGGTTATTGCTGCTCTCCCTGCTCTCATCCATGCTAGGCTGCATGGAGGCGCAGGGAGTTCTTGCCCAGAACAGAACCATACCGCCAATCCAAACTGTATGCTAATTGTCAATCATCTTTGACGATAGTGGTCCTGACAGAAACACTGTAAATCTTTGACAAAAGAGGCTGTGAACCTATTGTAACACTTTACAAGAATATATTAGTTAACATTATCCAACAATGAACAATATTTCTACAGCAATCTTAATGTTAATTTCAACATTTAATAATACATATTTAAAATCAAATTTTACATCCGTAACATTACTTAATGCACTGAACTAATATGAACAATTAACAACTGTATATTGTCTAACATTAACAAAGATTAATAAACGCTTTTAAAAAATACATTTCTTATTGTTAGTTCATGTTAACAAATGCATTAAACAATGTTAATAAATAAGACCTCATTTGTTACCCCACAGACTTTAGGCCCCACCAAAGACATTTGATTCCTGCTCTCACATAAACAGTGTAAATCAACTTAAAATGAGGTAATGGTACAGGGCCTTGGGGCTGAGAAACTGAAACTAGTAGAAATGCAGGTTTTTCAGTTGCACAGGTCAGAGAGGGAAAGAGCATGAAAAGCCACATCACACTAAACATTTAGTTAATCATCTTGGAGCTGGTTTAACTCATACTGTTTATGAAACCAAGCCTTTATTTTCCCTCCTTGCTTTCTATAGGCTATATTCTATATATAACGCTGTGTGAATTTTTGCAGATAAAATCAAATAATTATGGGAAATTATTTTATTAAATTATATTTAAATTAAATTAAAAATATCAAACTGATGACTAAAACTAAAAGGAATTGTAATGGCTGCATGCCCTGTCAGCATAATTCATACAGCAAAGTGAGGCAGAACCAGCAACATGAACTCAACCAATGACATGAGTTTGGGGCGGGACATTCTGTCCCTCCAATGGCAGACTGTTATGACTCTCCTTCAGTATTTGAAAAGGCAATCGTTTTACATTTGATAAATAGCAGCAAACTTTTTTCTCACCTGCATGTACCCGGGTGGAACCGCCTTCCTTTTAAGAAGCACTTGTTAGGGGACTCTGTGCATTCACACACACATTTGGTGCGGTTGAGAGGCTGACTACTAGGACACACCTTGCTGCAGGTGCACTGGCAGGTGTCCTTGTTGAAGCTCTGATGAGGCTTGCAGGAAGAGTGCTTCGCTTTACACACACACTGACAGGTGTTCTTGTCCAGGTAGCGGTGCGGTCCACATCCTGCCGTTCGCAGCTCTTTTCGGCATACACACTGACAAGTCTCCTCATCCAGCTCTTTGTCGGGACCGCAGAAGTCCTGCTCAAAGTCTGCGGATGGAGAGAAGTGAAATAAAGAAGCCCTTATTTTATGTTACAACTTATTTTTACATTTGTGAGGAAATCTTTTGTCAATGCTATGGAATGCCTGGCCAATTCCCAGAGCGTTACACAAGTAAAGAACAATGTCCAGCATGTACATTTGTCAGACATGATAAACTGTTTAGCAATACAGCCTTTCCCAGCATTCCTTATGCTACCCCAAAAGGTCTAAACAGATGTTTTACTTTACATCTTGATGAAAACATTACATTCGGTGGCTAATTCAACTCTACTACAGTATATTCCTTCCTTTGTTTTGGAGTGTACAAAATGGCCTAAAAACTTGGCTGAAGAGAGAAAGTGAATTCTTGTCATGAGTGTTTGTG
This sequence comes from Sinocyclocheilus anshuiensis, assembly GCF_001515605.1. Lineage (NCBI taxonomy): Eukaryota > Metazoa > Chordata > Actinopteri > Cypriniformes > Cyprinidae > Sinocyclocheilus > Sinocyclocheilus anshuiensis. Next base: position 742,618 of record NW_015557067.1, read on the forward strand.
TTTTCTGATGATTAAATAAATCACGGCCACATTACGAAGAATTAGAGTCCTGTAGAAGGAGTTTATAAACAGTCACATTAACTTTTTGTTAGCATGTTGTTGCTCTACATATGTGCAGAGAACCTTGCAAAATAGACAAACTGTTATGTCATTTAAACCATTATGATTTTAACTAAGTTGTTGTCACATTCATGGCATGTCAGTGGTATTTTTGTAGTGTGGTTTGCCGTTGACGTTTCAAGACATTTCTCTGGGGAAACTGCCCAGTTACCGTAAATAAAAAACTGTATTTGGTTTTCAGTGGAAAGGCACCATACTGGTCTGGTTTTGTTGGAATAACCACATTTTAAAAACTTATTTCACAACACAGAGGGATTTTTTTAAATATGTCACTGTGGATTCAACTCACATATATGATTTCACAGAATGTATTCCCTCTGAGAGATATGGGGTTTACCTCATTTACCATAATTGAGATTCAAGTCAGCATTTATATTGGTTAGAATAACATGGGGCGCACATTTCTGCAGGTGTTGGATTTAGATTGTTGTTTCTGAAACACTTTTAGGGTATTCAAAGGTTGGATAAATGGTTTTTATTTTTATTTATTTTAAGTTTGGCTAAATTAGGGTAGATATATAATTTGGGTCACTGGAATTGAGCAGATCAGATGCAGTCTGTGCAAAATCATTTTTGGGCACCAACTTCTTTATGGCCAATGACAAGACACTCACTTTGTCCGGACCTATTAATGTATTCAAAAATACATTCAAAACTACATTTCATACTTGCAATGATTTGCAATGAATACACATATTCTGTAATAAACACATTTGTAGTTTTTCTTTTTTTTTTATATTTTAGAAGTCAAAGGGTCTGGGTGATACAACTGTTCTGATATCATAATGAATAAAGAAAAGAAAGAAAAGAACTGAACATGGCAAAGTTAGTTCAGGTTACAAAATGTGTTGAAAATAATGATTAAGATGTACAATCACAGTTTAGGTAATGTCATAAATTTTTACTTGACATTTTTAAATTCAATAAATGTAAACAACATATTTAGAAAATGGTATGAAAGTTAAAAAAAAACAAAAACAAAGTGCATCTCTCAAAACATGCTTTAAACTTATCTTGGACTTTATCTTAGACACTCTTATCTTACTCTTATCATTGACACTCCAACAATCAAGCCACAGATTTAAAAAATGAATTCATTCACACCACACGGAAACAAAAGAAAATATACCCCATACTGCAAAATGCTGCTTCACAAGCACCAAACAAAATCCAGCCAAAGTTGCACGCTCTGACAGCAATCAGTGTTTATGCAATGGTTCTCTGTCATGGTCAAGCCACATAACTGCTCTCAAAGCATTTCATCTATGTTTATGTGCCTCAAAGGACATACAGAACAGACATGGCGACGAGGTGGGAGAGAGAGAGTACTAGAGGAAACAAGATGACCATTTATATCAGTATAGCATCAGTTCGTCTTATGTAACCTGCCACTGCAGCAGAGGAAGATCTTGCTACATTTGAGCATTTATATGTTTGAGAGGGAACATATGAAATTACACAACTGGAAAGAGATGAATCCGTAATGCTATTAGTGGTCAAAATAAGCTGACCCACAAGGTAATGTGCTATTACTGTATGCAGTATAAAGCTTATCTGTCACAGACTGAGCCAAGTAAAAGGTGATGTGGGACTTTTCCATTAAGCAAGCAAAAATAATAACAGTCCCGAAACATTCCTCCTAGTGTGTCTGCTTTAGCAAAGATTAATTTTACCCGTTTCACTCCCCAAACCCCTACAGTGGAGCTGAACGCAAATCTATTATTCCATTTCAGCATGACAGTCAACAAAATTGGCGAGTATGCTATAGGAACATAACCATCCACACTAAATCAACCTGTCTTTTCAAATTTAATATAATGCCCCAATATGTGTGCAACTGTTTTTAACTGCACTCACACATTTGTATGACTATTTTAGCCTTAGGGTCTTCTATGCATTCTTATGCTGTGTGCATAAACCAACAGACTGCTATATCCACAACAGGTTTGACCTGTCATATTTACTAAGCGTAAGGAAGACAAGTATGTCACTACCATCGCACTGAACCTGAATTACATCATGCTCCACCTGCACAAGAACTCAGGTTTGAGATTAGTTAGAAGGGTAAGAATTAGTAATTATTCCATTTTAAATGAGCACACTTTGCTGGGGATGTTTTTGTTTGGCTTGAACAATTGCCACAAAGCTGAAAGCAGCTATTATGGCAGCTTTCCTCTCTACAGAAACGCAACCGTGTTTTTGTAGGCTTTGTTTTGTTGACACGTAGTCAGGGTGTTGATTGTGGAGTTTCGCTCCGTGATTGCACTCTGCCTCCATGATAAACTATTTCCTAAATTCCAGAGTGGACACCAAGGTTTGCACGGTCACCACCCATTCCAAGAACAGCACATTTCTATATATTTTTTTATATAAATAATATAAATAATTCATATTTAATAAATGAGTGCATGAATAAATACATTTCTTCTAATGCTTTAGTTACTGCATTTAGAACAGCATATTAATACCAATTATTTATTTATTAATATATACATAAATAAATAAACATTTAATAAATAAATACGCTGTTCTAAATGCAGTAACTTAAGCAAATTTATTTATTTATTTTGTCATAACATACTTAAATGCTTCAAATATTTTCAGTATGACTCATGACATCCAAGAAGACAAACATATTTCAGCTGGCCAAAATGGTTAATATAATAATTTTACAAACTTTTTTTTCTCTTGTAAAGAGATATATTTCTGTACTGGTGACTGTGTGCCAAATTATGTTGCATAAAGTCCAATAGTGCTGAAAGAATTCAATTAATAGAAGTTCTCTCATCAGTTGGGTCCCTCTTTCAGTAGGTTTGTTTCTCTTTCATACAGTCACGCTCAGACACACATGCAAAACACAGCACTGTAAGACTGTAAACATGTGCATTAGCACTTACCATAATGTGGCTTTGAAAAAAGGGTGTCGGGTAGGGGCACACATCTGCACAAGCGATTACTCCAGCTGTGATTCTTTGGGCATGTTTTATTTGCCACATGACATCTGTGGAGGAAATAAGTGATTAGCAAGGAGACAGACAGTAGCGTCGGTTTAAAAAAAAAAAAGAAATCCACAATAAAAGGCAAAATAACAGTTTCAATTCAACAAGCACTGACTCATATAAACAAAAATGTTGACGTAACTATTATAACTATTATAACCCAGAAAATTGTATTTCATAGACACACCTCTTTTGATCACTGGCTGTGTGTCTTAACCTCACTGCAAATTAGCCTGTATGTGCTCTTTGATTCAATAATAAAAAGCCCTACTTTCAAAGAGGACATGGAAGATGACTTGACTGGCTACACATATATTTCATTCTGATCACTGACTTCATTTCTTAAGTAAACACACCTAAAAGGAACTGTCCTGAAGAAGCACAATATTTTATACTGTGTTCTTGGTCTGGCATGACTCTGGCAGTCTATCAACAGGATGGAAGAATCAGAGTTGTTTCAGACAGAAGGAAGGAGGGAGTGATGCTATCAGAGTCCCTTGCTGTCCTGCTAACCAGTAGCACATGGTGTAGTTGGCATGGAGGTCTTACTGAATGAAGTAGAAACAGTATGGGGCTGATTCTTACAAATAGCTTATTCAGATGCCACAAATACTGCAATATATTTTAAGAACTCTAAATACATTGCATGTTTCAATAATTACTGATACTCAGGTCCAAATATAGCTATTGTAATTCTTTCAATCGTGTGCAATACACTAAGTATTGCAATTCATTTCTGCAACTGAATTAGATTTCTTAAACTATTAACCACAAAAGATATATGGAATATGTGACTTTCATTTGACATTGCTCAATTCAAAATTATGATACAACCAACTGGCACATCTATTTTTTTCCATTCCATTTATTTTTCCAACTCCAACACTGTCTAGGAGGATCCAAACTGAAGCTCAAACTCATCTTCTTGTCTGCTCCATTATCCATCTAACTTCTCACGGCCTCAGATTTTAAGTCCAGGCTGCAGGTACTGGGCAGTGAAATCACAGGCTTCACCCAAGATAAACTTTACTCTGCATTGTCTTTGGTGAAGTGATATGAATCTCAAAAAATTGGAAAGTGAGTGTTACGCTAAGCGTGGATCGACACTGGTGTGAAGCGTTGCTTTGCTTTTCCATTAAGTGTAGACTGCAAATCGTATGGGATGACAATTTTCATCATATGGGAAAAATGATACGGAGCAACCCATCTAGGAGAGTCCTGTTCTACTAAACTGTGTGAGGAGGTCATTTCTAAAACCTCTTTGAATTTCAAGGCATCTTTTCCATTTGCATTGAGTGTAATCAGTGTATATGCATATGGTTTTAAATATCTGCAATGCATTTACATATATCCATCCACAGCTGTAAGGCATCTATAAACTTCAACAATGTGCGGCCTAAGGAGATCTAGTTTTAATTACGACTTCATAGATTATTTGGGAGTAAAGCCATAAAACATAGATACTAACATGCAATATTTTTACAATAAATCATTATTAGCACATAAACAAATCTCTGAAACTGATGTAACAGTAATATTCTGTAGTTAAAATGCCACAATCCATACAGTCCAATGAATCTGAAAGGCCAAGAGCAATGCTTTTCCTGACCCCTAGAAAGACTCCATCCACTAATAATGTCATGTAGTGGCTCACTATGAAGAGTAGCTGGCGAGAATTCTGGGAAAAATACAAACAAAGAATGATGTGTTTAAAATGGCTTTCCGTCTTAAACAAACAGCCTGTGCACATTTTCAGTTTAGGGGACAGAATTGATAACTAACACTTTTGGTTTGTGCTCATTTATTAAGAAAATTATTAGCCAAAACACTTTTAACATTTTGCCATAGATATCTTTGACACGTCATTACTAATGTCAATTAAATTATTAATTTACAGAGTTGGATACAATTCAAATAGAATGCAAACGTTGAAGTTGCATTCAGTAAAATATGTGATAAATATAACAGTGATACAGTACATTTAATTTATCATTCAACACTTCAACATTACTGAATCTAGACATATTTTCGGAACAGGTAAAGAATTGAATTGTGTGTGCTAATATGATATGACCACAGTCAGTGTGTTTAATTTCAGTTTATTATTACCAATGTTTCATTATTTCTGCTAACCCTACAAAACCAGAATGACCAAAAAATGACTATGCAATGACCAAAAAAAGCGTTTGTGCAATCAGAAGCTATTAAAAGCATCTTTTTTAAACACTTGCAGACATCATTGCATATTGCAACATACTGCAATCTGAATCATTCATGGTAGCATGCTATATACTGTATTGCATACTGCAAGTTCTGTATTGTTTACAAAGTATTGCCGTTTACTTAGAAGGCCCTAAAACTCTGAAATAGCCTTTCTGATAATGTTCAGGGCTCAGACACATTTCTTTAGCCAAGCATTTACATAATGCATCTCATAACCTTGTACTGTAGTTTTATCGGATCAAATGTGCATGATTATCTTTAGCTTAAAATATTATGAGTAGAAGCTACACTATTTAATCTGTTTCTACTCAGGATGTAACTAAAGATTATGCCAGCTCCAGTTTGGATCCAGCCTCTCACAAAGATTTAGATGACCCCAACACCTGTGAAGAGATGACACCAACCCCTGCAAGGACTTCAGATGACGTCAACATCAACAAAACTTCTAAATTTTCCTTAAATTGTAATCATTATGATCACATAATGTAACCTCTACTTTAATATGTTCTGTTTCTGCTTAAATGTGACGTTAACTAACTGCATGATTTGTATAATTTTCGAATTGTTCATTTCTGTCATATGGACATTACTTTGACACAATATACAGTGAAATACTGACATATAAAAACAGTAATTGCTGTGTGATTTGCATACAAGAAAAGTGAAGACGGTACATTTTAACTGTGGGTTAACTTTGAACTTAGCCAATCACAGTCAAATTTAGACCTACAGACCCCTCTCTCTCCAAGCCTATCCTAAAGGAAATACCACTCATGAACAAGTCCTCAGAGAGCAAACTGTTTGTTTTTTGTTTTTTTTTGAAGAAAAAAAAAAGAGGTGGAAGCGAACGATCAGGTTGGGGCCATTCAGACCCAAGCTATTTATTACTTTGTCACCTCCCTCTCTCTCTCTCTCTCTCTCTCTTTCTCTTTACCACCCTCCACTCTCTCCTTCTCTTTGTTTTTGTGAGTTTAAGTGGCTCGGGCATAATGTCAGGTCCCCAGGCAGATTTGGCTTCAGAGTTATCCAGCAAAAAAACAGGCTCAGATGTGGGTTTCCCCTCTAGATCAGAGAGACACGAGACTTCACGGTCTGCACTCAACCTTTGCACTGGAAGATATGTGTGTCTGTGTGCAAGTGTGTGCGTGTTTGTTTGTTCAATCTTACACCCTGCTGAGAACTGACTCGGATGTAACAGCTCCAGTTACAGGTCCACTATCATTAACCTCCCTTGGCTAAAAGGTGAGAGGTCAGGACCAGTTAGCATGACCCAAGGCTGGATCAGGTCCAACCAAGGACCATTCTCATGCATAGATCAACCCTCCTGTCTGGCTGTCCATGAAATCACTGATTTTCCACCTAGACAGCATGGGTGATATATTACCCATGTAGAACTGTTCGTCATTAAGGGTTTGTTCACACTGCACACAAATCTGAATTGGGTTTTACATCTGATCTTTAGGATCGACTGTCCACAATGTCATTTTGCAAATAATAAAATCTGATCTGTTTCTTTGGAGTCAATATGCAGTGTATCTGTAACTCACTTGTTACAGTAATGACAGAAAACAGCCATTATTGAGGATGCACCGATATTCAATTTCTGGCTGATTCCGAAGCCAATAATTATTTTAATGTTATGGCTGAAAGATAATAATAATATTATTATTTTAACAAAACACTAAAATAATAATATTAATAATCTTAAATACTATAAATTAATTCACAACACTAAAATGTACAGTATGAAAAAATATTAATTTTGAGATTTGCTAAATATTTGACAGTGCTATTACATTTAATTATTTAATTAAATGAAGATTAGAGGATTGAAAATGTGATCTAAAATGTAAAAATAAGAGAAATTGGCATTTGCTACTAAATATCCAACATTCCATTACAAACAAACAAATACATACATACTAATATAATAAATAGAAACTAATTAAAAAATAAGTACTAATATATTACGCACGCCTATAGCCGTTAAGTATGGAAAGCAAACAGAGGACAGAAAACTGAAAATTAGGCTCTTGTGAGCATCTTACAAGATGTATGAGACAACAATGGCCAATATATGTAAAAAAAAATATAAAATAAATAAATAAATGGCTTATTCTTCCATTCATCCATATTGTGAATGTTCCATAAACACTCCATATGTTGATAATGAGACAATACTGTGTAATCTGCATGTCACAGATGAGTTAAATGCAGGATGAAAAAAGAAATATCTCTGATTAAACCATTTGATGCATCAGAAGATGCATTACACAAAAAAAAAGTGGTTTAAACCTGGTTTGTAAAAATCAACGCTTCTTTGCAGTTCAGAATGCAAACAGCTAAATTGAGTCAAATACTCTTAAAAGTCAGAATATTGCTGCCTGTCTGAAGGCATGTGATGGAAACTTGAGCAACCACTGAATAAGCTTGTTTATAGCAACAGTAGGTGTAACTGACGCAAGTGTTGAGTGTGTTGAGATTGCACCCTACTGAACACAGTATTATGTATTTGATGACAGAACAAGTTTTCTGACACAATGCACTGTAAACACCATTACATGTCAGTCCGCTTTGCATTCTAATCTTCAAACATACCATGCAAGCTAATCAAACAGATGTTGGCATAATTAGTGTTGCAGGTGTTTACTTAGAAAAAGAGAAACAAGTTGTTGAATATCAGAACCGTGAAATAAAGCAAATTGCCGAATAGGCCTGAAACAGTTCAGTGGTAAACTACACATGCACAAGGTTCTCAATGTGTTTTCAATTACCATATGCTCAGTGGCATAAGACAACACATTCCTGAGAACAGAAGGGGAGTTAAAAATGACTTATGATATGGTCCACGTGAGGTGGAAGAACACCTTCTGGATGACTAACATGTGCACTTGCTCCTTGCGTAACGCAAAACAGAAGACTCCATTTAGTCTAGCAAGGTGTCAGGAAGATACTGTATAAGCTAGGAGAACATGCTTCTAATACGACTATGCTGCCATTCACATCCATAGGCCACATAGAGACAGATCCGCAGTCCCACCTCTACAGTAATTCAACAAGCCCATATGTTGTTTGTTACACAGAGCTGATTCGTTCTTTGCTGGGGGCTGTCTGACGAGGTCTGCAGTTCAACTGATTTACATTTAAAAGTCTAAAGAGGATATAAATATCCATTTTCCATATGTTAATGTAAACTACGCTACAAGGGATAGTCAACCTGCACTTTAAATCACATTAAAATGCCAAAATAAAGGTCGGCTGTTCAAACAATCACATATTTCACATCAATCTCTTCACTCTGTATTTCTCAATGCTGAAAACACTACTTATCATACCTACAATAATGGACTGCGAAACATTCCAGGAATACAAAGATTACAGAGATTGAAATCAGTTGCTGTAACCAAGAGCTCTTCAGATCAACAGAATAAAGCAGTATCAGTGGTGTGTAGGTAATTTTATATCAAGATATGAGTACGCATTATCACAATATTGTTATTTTTGCTTGAAAATCATTCTAATGATGTTTTACATAAGGAATAATTGATGACAAGCCAATGACTTTGTAGAAAAATAATGCACACCTGAGGTGGTAATGCAGCTATGACACGGAGTGAAGTAAGGAGGTTATTTTGCTGTTGTAGGTAATAAGGACATTTGAAATAACTGAAATCATCTGACAAAGTGATATTTTATTTTTTTTGTTTATTTGGATCCCCATTAGCCACTACCAAGGTAGTAATGGATGTTCTGTTCTGGACTAACTGTAATTTTTCCAAATCTTTACTTGATGCACTCGACCAAACCACTGGACCGTAATCTGAATAAGTAAGAACCATTGTTCACACAATTTGAGAAATGCAATATTGTGGTAAACATTTTGCACATCTCTTAATGACTGATAGACCTCTTCCCATAACTGTTACCATATTTTCTGTTTTGACCACTTCAGCCTGCTGTCTAGTATAACTCCAAGAAGTCTGGTTTCCTCTACCTGTTCAATAGGCACACTCTTTACAGACAGATTTAACTGTGGTTTGAATTCAAATTTAGAATTTCATCCAAACGCAATGCTTTTGGTTTTTGTCAAATTTAGAACTGGAACATATAGAACTGTAATGTGGCTAAGACCTGACTGGAACCACTTTAGCTGTGTGTTTCCTAAAACATAATTGCACACTTTAGAAGGTTCATCAACAAATCAGATGCAAGCTTTCAACATCCCCCATAGTAAAAGCAATACATAACAATGGTCTAATTACTTTTTTGATATTTAATTGAATTAAATATTGTAAAAATATTCTACATTATAATATTCTCATTATATACATATTTTGATGCACTTGGACACAAACTACAGAATCAGATTATTCACAACAAAATAAGTCAGTTTTTGCATCACATTATGCAACACTTGCACTAAGAGATTGCTTCCGGCTTCGCTACCATTCGGACGTTCTTGCTTACTGCTCTGCGCTTTGCTCCCTATTTCTGTACTTTTCTTTGATTTTTCTACAATCTCAAAAGAGTAATGCATTATGAATATGATTGGACGAGCCATGTCCAATCAGTTGAACACATCAGAACACATCTATATTAATGCGCTAAGCTGCAGCATTGCTTGCCAACTGTAAACAGCCTACAGTTGAACCAGGTTACACTGCATCAAAAATAAATAACTTTCTTCATAATCAAAGTAATATCTAATTCTGTAAATAGATGTCTGGATAATTCTGTACATTCACAATTCTGTCTGATGTTTATTATAGTATATTGAACCAATCAAAGCCAAACATAACCAGTCACATCCAATCATATAACGATGGAGGCATTGTCTCCTCTGATTTCCCCCCATTCATTCTCAATTACCCCCCACCAAACTCACCGCACGCTTTAGGGGATTTGTTAAAACTCAATGGGCTGAGGGGAGGACAGATACCATGGGGAGATATATATATATATATATATATATATATATATATATATATTATAGAAATATTTTATATGTATATACAGTATATATTATGTATATATAACTTTTTATTTTTTTATAATTTATTTAAACTTGTCTATTTTTATTTTCTCGTTTTGATTCCAATTCTGAACTGAGTGGTCTACATCGCAAGAGCCCTGCTAAAACATTGCATACATTGTAGACTATAAGAATTGAACTTGCATACTACAAACATTGCATCAACAGAATAATGGAGTAAGGGGATTGTGCTTCACAGCTCCCTCCAAACTGACTATGAAAACAATAGTAAAATCCTGATGAATTGATGAAAAACACACACGCACACTGGCATATAAAGAGCAGCTGAGGGTCAAAAGTCATTAGGTAACAGTTTGAGTTGTTTTAGCCCGTGATGTCTGAATGTTTCTCCTCCTGAAGAGTCTCTATTTTCCCAACATAGTGAATCATCACCTCCCAAACAATACAAAGTGAGAGAAAGCGAAACGCATCAACGAGCCAACTGCTGATAATCACTACCAGCCCTCTGCCATTTCATTGCACAAGCGTTGATAACACCAATAGGGTTTATATGCTACGTTACACTCTAGACCACACATCTGAGGTTAAACACGTACGTTTTCTCCTTCACTGCAAACAGCGAGAACGGCGAGACTTTGTTAACACCTTGAGGTCCAAAGCTGGATGCTTTAAGTGGACCACCCTGCGTTAAACCCCCAGTGGTACAGACTGCCCTTGTCTTTATCAGATGGCACAGGTTTGGGCAGGATTTTTCCAAATATAAGATTAGAATCAAGCTGAAAGCATTCAAAGCTGACCTGGAGTGATCTTGAATTAATCTGGCCTTGGAGTCAGATTAAATTAAAAACTTATCTTATTCAAGAACAAATTCAGAAAGCACACTGTGCAACATGGACAAGATCGCAAGACAGCAAGTCCCCAGCCCGATTGTTGACCTTTACAGCTGTAAAGACAGCTGTAAACAATTAAAGAGACAAGTACACAGTAAATGACGTCAGCTAAAGGTAAAGCTGCATGTCTACATTGAATTCTCCATCTCTAAAAATGGCATCCTAACATGCAAAGACGTTGTGCTGTCCCCACTTGCGTGAAAGCACGAGAGGAATGAGGAGATGAAGCCTCAGTGTGTACAGGAAACCAAAACAACATATAACACACTTCCACAGTGCAGGTCGCCCTAGGAACACATCTGCTTTTTCTTAAGCAAGGCCTGGCTGTGCAGGACCTAGTGGGGGGATGATGCCTCTTTTCTTTTTACTCTCCCTACCGCAAATCATTTTGACAGGGGATGGCTTAAGAAAAAACAGTGCTGAAACGCATAACAATAAACAGTTCTTTTCTTCAGTTCTTCACTGAGAGACTCGTGGGTTGCTGTTTAGCATTTTAACATGTTTCGATTTGACATGTGAACATATCTGATGAAGAATTAAAGGGTTAGTTCACCCAAAAATGAAAATTGTGTCATCAATTAGTCTCTCTCATGCCATTCCAAATGCTTGATACTTTTGTTCTTCTCATAATCAGAGTATATCTGACAAGGCAATAGAAGATGAAACGTGCTTGCTTGATGCCCGAGAACCTATTGGGTTTGTACCATATTTGATGTGTTCTGTATATGTGCACTAATCAATGATTCTATGTGAATAAAAGCCGTATATTAATCATATAAATGTGATTGTGTCTCTTAAGAAGACTTCAAAAGATTCATATGGATCACTTTTGCCTTTATGAACTTTTTAAAGCATCACAGTTTTGATGGATTAGACTTTTAATGGAGTTTTCATTAAAAATATCTCCATTTGTGTTTGTAAGTTGTATAGATTTGGAACCACATGTGGGTGAGTAAATGATGACAGAATTTTCATTTTTGGGTGAACTAACTCTTTAACTCTGATTTATGGAAGCGGTTTTGTGTTTTAATTTAGAAATTTTGGAGACATTCGTAAACGCAATCAATGAGGTTAATGTAGCTAAACTGGTATTTGCCTAGTGCTAGCAATGCCTTGATTGCACTGTACAGCACCAAATGTACAATGCAAATGACTAACCAGCATCAAAAGACACCAAGCAAACGCTGTCAGCTAGTTCATATTTCATTACTGATGTAACACCTCTCTTGTTCCATCTGACAGGGAGTGTTTTGGTAAACAAAGTAATCAAATGTTGAACGGCAGCACTGCACTGTATGTGTAAAGGCCAATTTCTGAAATGTGTCACCCTTTGCCTTTCCCAACATGGCCAACATCTCTGTGATGCTTCCCCTCCTGTTTGCAAACAGATCTCTGAGCAATGGAGCAACAAACTGGCTTCCCTTGCCACACATGTGTGATCGATAGGTTTCCTCTACACAGAAAGAGCAGGCGCTGTGTTCGTACACAAAGCGTGCATTATTAAGTCTTTTCACTCTTTTTCTCTCCTTTCCTCATTGCGTGTACCAATGAGCCACTGTTTAGCATGTCGACTTCTGTCACGAACAGGCGAATGGGCTAATCCTTCGTTCTTTGAGAGGATAAAATGGTAAACATTTACACAAAGTATGTGAGGGAACAACGCAGGGTTGAAAACAGGGGCTGTGCTTCATTCTAAAAAAGTACTGAGAGAGAGAAAACAGACTCACGGTTCCAAATCTATTCAAGACAGTATTTTGCAACTCCTTTTTTTTTCGATCAATGCCTTTAATGTTTACACAAAAACACAATGGAGGTTGAGCTACATCGTGGTTACTGGCATGAAAAAACATGACACTAAAGCACAGCCATTCCAATAACCGTAATATAGCAACCTCCAGTGATTTATTGCTTTTGTACAACAATGTTAAGTCATCACAAAAACAAAACTAAGTGATGGTTTAGTAGTGTTTCATTGGAATTCATATTTCATGGTCTAAAACAGGGATTCCCAATGTCTAGGGAGTTCTCTTAACCTGCTTTTTTTCGGGAACAAATTAAGATTTATGCTGCAATTATATAATCTGCTAAATACCAGATATAAAGCAGCTAAAATACAAGAAGAAAATATTCAGTTCACTTTGTGAATATTCAGTATTCAGTGAACTGGTTGTAATCAGTCTTTCAGAAATATCTTAAAATCTACAATAACCTTTATTTTAGTAGTGAGCTGTTGATATCTGGTAATCACATTAAAACAGCAGTCAAATATGCATATACGTTCATGTGTTCAGTTCATGTGCATTCAGCTAGGAATATATATGCAAATGTACGAGTTTCATGACAATCTAAATAAAAGGTACATTAGATAATGATTAAACATTACATAATACAGAAATGCTACGCATGCTAAGTTGCATTTTGGAAAACTTCAGCTCAGCTGAACTTTCGAGCTGATGCAGCAAGAAATTTGAAGATAGTTGTACTGTTGATTCATCTTCTTTCTCAGTTCACAGTTCTCGCCATGTGTCTACACTCTGCTCTACACTCATTAAAATGACTCTATCTCTCACTGTGGCAGCAAGGGAAGCGGCAGAGGCATCAGAAATAAAGAAAATGGGTTTGGGACTAGAGGAAAAAAAATATGTTTAGGATTATAACTTTCTGTCTCTCTTTATTTCTTGGGTGGCTAAAATGCAAGACCATCACATCAGTGTTGCTCTATGTATCAAATTAAGCATTTCAATACACTGACGAAGATACAGTGTGCTCCACAGTCGGAAACAGTATTTTGACTTGAGTTTTTGCAAGCAATAAATACTCTCTTGCAAAACTTGTCAGGATCCTGCCCTATCTGTCTTGTCTCTGTTTCATGTTTCCTTGTTTGCATTGTGTGTGAGCACATGGCTCTGTCTTTGTTGTTGTCTGCCATGTGCTTCTTCCGTCCTGCCTCCTTGTTTCCCGTTGCCACACCCCCTTGTTTAGTCCTCGTTTTTCTGAGTGTCGTCACCTGCCCCTCTAGTTCACTCCTCGTTTGTCTAAGTGTTGTCACCTGTTCCTCCTGTTCTCTTCCCCTTTATATTGTGCTCCCTTCCTCTCTTGTGTTGTCAGTTCATTGTTTCAACTTGCGTGTTTGCTAGCACTCCTATTCGTCGTGTTCTGCTATTCTCCCAGCCAGATTGTTCGTTGTGTTTGTATTTAGTTTCTTGTCAGTCCCCAGTCTAGTCCTGTCCTGTTCTGCCCTGTTCTGACTTGCAGGCTAAGCTACTGGTCATCTCCCCGTGTGGAGTGGCTGTTGAGTGGTGAGGAGTGTCAGGCCACCACTGCTTGCCTCCGGCCTCCTACTTCGTTGCCTCCACTGCTCTCTGGCGGTCTGCCATCCTGGACTGGACTCTGTGACCGATCACCCAGGCCTGCCTGTCTTCCAAGTCTTTCCCTGCCTAGTGTTTGGACTGTGTTCTCCCCTCTCCTCACCATCTCTCATCTTGTCTGCAAGTCTGTCTCAGTAAATCTGTTAACACTCAAGCTAACCTTCGCCAACAGGGCTGGGATATAGGTGTATTTACCCAGTTTTTCTGGACGATGTCAAGGGGGCTTGATTATGATGATACCACCCTCAAAGACATTTTCAATGCCTGCTTGGATGAGCCTGTGCCTAAGTGGGAGATGGATAGCCTCAAGATTTTGAATTTCTGGGACTTCTCCAGGTATTTTGGTCATTGCATCCAGTGGGGAATGCCTCCACCAGCTAAGCCAGCATGCAGCAACCACTCCGCCCCACTTCCCTTGTCAAGTCAAGACCAAGATCCTCTTCTGACTTCCACTCAGAAGCGAAGGGCAAGAAGGAAGAGGGCTCTTCAGTCTGCTGCATCCATTTATGACTCTGACATCTTCCCGGTCACCCCTGAGTCTACTGAGTTTGCTCATGTTTCCCCTGAAACAGTGAAGCCAAATGATGTCATCTCCCAGACACGCAAGTCAGTCCCAGTTGTTTCTGAGTCTGTAGAATCAACCTCAGCCTTCCCAGAGATAGTCAGGAGCACTGCTGACATCTCTATTCCAGTCAAGCCTACTCCAGTCACTCCAGAGCCAGTCGAGCCCGCTCCAGTCACTCCGGAGCCAGTCGAGCCCGCTCCAGTCACTCCGGAGCCAGTCGAGCCCGCTCCAGTCACTCCGGAGCCAGTCGAGCCCGCTCCAGTCACTCCGGAGCCAGTCGAGCCCGCTCCAGTCACTCCGGAGCCAGTCGAGCCCGCTCCAGTCATTCCCAAGCCAGTCAACCCTGCCCCAGTCATTCCCAAGCCAGTCAACCCTGTCCCAGTCATTTCCAAGATGGCCAAGTTGGCAGCTATCCAGTCAGTTCCAGTCAATTCTAAGCCAGAGTCAACTTCAGGCATCCCTGAATCGGTCACTTTCACTACTGTAATCCAGGAACAAGTTGTGTCTACCACAGTCATCACTCAGTCAATGAGGTTTGTAACAGACAGCTCTGAGTCTATCAAGTCAACTTCTGTCTTCCCAGAGTCATCCAAGTGTACTCCTGTTATTCAAGAATCAGTCAAGTCTAGTGTTGTCCCTCAGTCTATAGGGTCTGTTCCCGACTTGTCTCATTCTGCCGGGCCAATTCCTGTCTCCACTGAGACTACCAAGATCCCTACCTGGGATCTACCTACCTCCCTACCAGGTGGATGCTGCAGACTGGTGGTGGATGAGGAGATACCCCCTGACAATGTAATGCGCTTTGAGTGCCTAGAAAAGCGCTATATAAATATAATGAATTATTATTACCTCTCCGCCAGAGATTGCCGAGTTGGCTACAGATACTACAGAGGTGGTCAACTATGCTGTTTCTATCCATCGGAAGAGGAAGAAAACGGCCTGTGCTGTGCAATCTAATGCCCTTCCTGTTAGAGCCACTGAAGCCACGTTTATGAATCCTGTCTTGTCCACTGAATGTGTTCCGGCCTGTCATGTCATTTCCACCGAGGCGCTTTCTAAGCTAGCCGCTTCTTCTGTCATGGCCTCGGAAGCTGAGGCAGAGGCTTTTATTTTGCCTGTTCCAGCCACAAATGCCAATTCCAAGCCGCCTGCTTTCCCAGTTGCATTCACGGATGCCATTTCCGCCAGTCATGTCGAGACTAAGAATGTTCCTGCTAGTCACGTCATGTCCACAGAGGCCATTTCAGAACAGCCTACTCTCACTGTGTTGGCCACGAAGGCTATTCCAGCGGCTCACATTCAGCCCGTTATGCTCAAGGAGGCCATCTCTGAGTTTCCTGCTGTTCCTGTTGTGCCCCCAGAGGCTGTTCCTGAGCGGCCTGCTCTTAATGTTTTGGCCATGGAGGCCATTCCAGAGGCTTTCATTCAGCCCGTTATGGCCACGGAGGCCATCTCCGAGCACCCCGCTCTCCCAGTCACAGCCATGGAGGCCGTTCCCAAGCAGCCTGTTGTCACGGCCGCTGAGGCCTTTTCTGAATCTCTTGCCAACCTAATCAAGTCCACAAGGGAGATTCTCGCCTCCCTTGCCGTGGCCACCAAGTATGAGATTCCTGAAGGTGAGCCTCCTGAGCCCGCTGCTGAGAGAACTGTCCCAAAGCCCGCTCCAGAGAGAGCAGTCCCCGAATCCACTCCTGAGACAGCAGTTTTCGAGCCCGCTCCCGTGTGGGCTCCTGCCCCCGAGTATAGCCCAGTGAGGGCTCCAGCCCCCAAGTTCAGCCCAGTGAGGGCTCCAGCCCCCGAGTTCAGCCCAGAGAGGGCTCCAGCCCCAGTGTCGGCTCCAGCCCCAGAGCCCGCTCCTGTGTCAGTCCTGGAGCCTCCAGAGTCCACTCCAGTCCAGGAGCCCCCTGAGTCCGCTCCTGAGAGAGCAGTCGCAGTGTCAAATCCCACCCCTGAGTTCAGCCCAGGGCAGGTACCAGCCCCCAAGGGCATTCTAAATTCAAGTCCTGTGTCAGTCCGTGAAGCTAAGGAGAACATCTTCACAATTCAAAGGAACGCTCACAAGACTGCCCCTGTCACTATGCCCAGCTGGATGCCCAGACCAGTTAGGCCAGTTTCTGCATCTAGAGGCACCTCCAGTCAGGCTCCTGTCCCTCCCTTCCCACCCTCTGTCATTCCACGTTCCTATGTATTTTCCACCCCACCCCCAGTACCCCCTGTGTGTTCCGGCTATTCTGGGACTTCCAAGTTTTGTTCCCCCCCTCCCCTGTTAGTACCTCCTTGGTCCTCTTTGCCCAGTGTGGACGCCTGGAGGCGTCCATTGGGGGGAGGGTACTGTCAGGATCCTGTCTTGTCTCTGTTTCATGTTTCCGTTGTGTGTGTGTGAGCACATGGCTCTGTCTTTGTTGTTGTCTACCATGTGCTTCTTTCATCCTGCCTCCTTGTTTCCCATTGCCACGCCCCCGTGTTTAGTCCTCGTTTGTCTGAGTGTCGTCACCTGCCCCTCTCGTTCACTCCTCGTTTGTCTGAGTGTTGTCACCTGTTCCTCCTGTTCTCTGCCCTTTTATATTGTGCTCCCTTCCTCTCTTGTGTTGTCAGTTCATTGTTTCAACTTGCGTGTTTGCTAGCACTCCTATTCGTCGTGTTCCTGTATTCTCCCAGCCAGATTGTTCGTTGTGTTTGTATTTAGTTTCTTGTCAGTCCCCAGTCTAGTCCTGTCCTGTTCTGACTTGCAGGCTGAGCGACTGGTCATCTCCCTGGGTCTGCCACTCTGCTAGGCTTGTGCAGTGCCTGAAACATCACGAGTGTGGTGTGGCTGTGGAGTGGTGAGGAGTGTCAGGCCACCACTGCTTACCTCTGGCCTCCTACTTCGTTGCCTCCACTGCTCTCTGGCGGTTTGCCATCCTGGACTGGACTCTGTGGCCGATCACCCAGGCCTGCCTGTCTTCCAAGTCTTTCCCTGCCGAAATCCAAGATAGTGGATGAGAGAATTGTTGATTGCAAGTAATGTTTTTAATTCAATACTGTATCGGTAATATTCAGAATTAATTATTTTTCCCAATATTTGTATATGTCTTTATATTTATTAGATTATTGCGCTATTAGCTTAAGGTGCGGTCACATTACCGCAGTTTTAATGGCAAATTAGGTCTGTTGTCAATAGTGTAGCGATGTATGAAGCACAGCTCACACAGAAGTCACTTTCAAACCAAGCAGCTTTTTGTTGGTCAATACTTTCTGTTGGCAACCACATAACCAAACTTGAACACAATGAGAAATCTGCATGGGGAAATCTTTCTCCCTCACTTGAAATTCCCTATTTTATGGATTCCATTGAAATGACGGTATTTTGTCTGAGAAAAGTTGACAGTGGTAAATGTGGCCGCATCTTTAGCAACATGCTAACTTCATCAATGCAGTGTGGAACAACCTTCAAAGAAAAATGATAGTTTTTATATTGATATTCACAATGTCACTCTTAACCATGTCTAAACCAGGCATGTGAAGTGGGGCAAGATGTGATGTACTCCACACACTTGCACTACTTCCAACAACAGTACAAATGGATTTGGAACAGTGTAGACAGCATCTAGCTGTTTCGGCATGATGCAATGTGACAGTGTGTTAGTCTACACTGACATTCTATTCTAAACTCTCAAATATTCAAAGCAAAAGAGAAATTAAAACCTTCCATCAAATCATCAGAAATCATCATCACACTTCAAAAATAGCGCTTAGGGAGATGTGAACACTTACTCTGGTAAAGCCCTTCGAATTATTGAGTGCTGCTGTCGGTACAAATCCTGTTTTGACAAACAGCTGCAGGAAGTGTGGTTGGCGAAGCTTATGGTGACTGGCTTGGCCCCATACTTCATAGGAACTGTGATTTCAAACAACTGCAGAATGAAAATGGAAGAAAGGTCATATTTTCAATGAAATCAAGCTTGAGGTAAGATGAAAAACTGCAAGAAGGGTTACTTAAACTTTTAGGAGTATGCTGGATGTCAAAATGAAATGTGGGCAGTCAATTAAATTTAAATCAGGATTAATTAATGGATTTATGTCTAAAGGAGTTGTACAACTGTGATTGCACAGAGCCTTTCTGCGAAATCGGTGTACAACCACAACTACAGTCTGATCAAACAAACTGGTAAGGGGAAATGGGTAATGGGGAACTCGTGCAAGACAATTTGCAAGGCAGGCAAATACTGTTAGACCAATAAATCAAAACTTCCTCCTGCTATGGGGAAACATTCCAAGGAATTTATGTTGAATGTGCAATTATAAGCGGTAGTAACGGAAATGTGCTTATAAAATGGTCAAATACATATAGTTTTATTTCTATTTTTTTAAGTCATAAAGTATATATCATGAATGACAATGAGGAACATTGTTGATTTTTTTATGAGTATGAGTTTTTTAACTGCCTGTTAGATTGAGAGCACATTAGGCAAGAAGGTGTGCTTTCTAAGAACAGCTATGCCTAAAAGCATCATGGGTTCTGACTAATCTACATGATTCAACAAATTCCTTAAAAGGACAGTTTACCCAGAAATAATTTTTTTTTTGTCATCATTTACTCACCCTTATGTTGCTCCAAATGCGTATGACTTTCTTACTTTCTTATGATTGGTCACATCCCCTGTCAATTAAACTCCCTGCAAAGGGTCAATTGTCTTCTATATTCTATGTGTTTTAATGCCTTACAGCATCATAAATTCACTGCTAAACTTTCCCTTCTGTGCTATGACTGTTAACTCACCACTTTCACGATGATAATACTTTTATGGTGATAATGTATCTTTTTTTAAGTTTGAAGGCTTCAGCTGACGTAATTGTAATTGCATGGAAAAGAACATGGAAAGAAAGCCACACAGGCCTGGAACAACACGAGGCTGAGTCACAGATGACATAAATTTTATTTTTTGGTCTCTATTGTCTTATATTTCATGTCCAGAACCAAGGCAGTAAATTCTTTTAGCAGGACAAACAAACAAGTTTCCAAAACCTCTAGAATGTTAAAACTCCCACGTCAGCTCCTGTTGGCTTAACAAAACACTCTCAAGACACACATAAAGGAATTGTGTTTGATGAGAAAGAGAATTATGAGATGTTACAGTCTCTCTCTAACCCCACTGGTTGGCTCACTTGGCAGAGTTTCCGCTCTACCGCTCCCTTCTTCTATGCTTTTTAATTACACATAAAATCATGTAGCCACTTTCTAATTGCATAGGTACTACATCTAGATACATCTAAAGAACTGCTTTAGCATTCAAAATCTGTGAAAATGTACTGTATTGGATGAGCTCAATCCAGACTGCACGGACAATACAAATCCACAGTGTCAATATAAGAAAACTATCTTTGAAAGGGCCATTAACACATAATATTAATCAAGAACAATGGAAAATTAACAACCCATCTCTTCTCAGTATAGACTGAATTGGTAAAAATGTAAAAGGGTCAACATTTTGGGAAATACACACTCTTTCTCTTTGATGTTCGCAGAACTCTATAATTTAGTTATTAACTGCTTTTAACAGGACAAGTGATCCCAAAAGCTTCATTTGCTCACGCTGTAAATGTGTCAGCCCACCAGTCTTGATGATAAAAACACTTTACTGCAGTATTAACAGTCTACTAGGCCTGATTATTACGTAGGTGCAGGTGAAACAAGGGTCAGATGAAACCAGAAATCCATTAAATTTTTTCTCTCTCTCTCTGAGACTGATCACAAGCTAACAGGTACACTAATCACACTTACTTCACATATATAAAATTGGATATTTCACTCTTGTAGGTATTTTTAAAAGCTATGTTGTCATTACATTACATTGTGCTTAATGTAAATAGCTTATCAATGCTAATACCAGTAATTTAAATTGCAACCATGTTCATCTAATGTATATTTTACTCTTGAACCAGTCATTTCGTCAATGAAACCTGGCGCTTATAATTTCATAATCCAAATCTTACTAAGATATTTTGAAATATCTTCACATTGCATCTGCTGTTCAGGCTTTGTGCCCAGAATGGGAGTTTTACGTCTCTGGCGCAGTAGCGTGAACATGGAGACCTTGACCTGCTTAGGCGGCTCAACTAGTGGGAGGGCATCATGGTTTAAATCACATGAGGAGAACCCATTGCCTGCTAAGGTCAGCCCACGCAAAATAAGTAGGCAATTAAAGTAGGCCTTCTTGCAAATAATTCACAGCCATGACCTCCCAACCAAACCCCTGCTTCGTCCACAACTCTTTAAATCAAAGCTTAACTGATCATCTGAGTTCTGTCTACACTGGGAGTAGGCTTTAAAACAAAAGCAGACGCTTTTATTCAAAGCAGTAATAAACATTTTGATTGAAGATTATTCAAGTTTACCATGTTATTACATAGAGGAATGGATTTATATATAAGGTGTTAGTTAAGGGTATGCAATGAAGAAATTACCTGTATATGTATCTGTATTTGATGCAATGGAAAATAATCTGCATCTGTATTCAGATAGAACCAGATGTGAGCGAGGCTTAAACCGAAAGTGTGCTGAACCTAAGGCTACATCTACATTAATTAATCCGGATACATTTGAAAACAGCATCTTCGTTTCAAAACGCTCTCTGTCCACATTAGCGATTTCAAGCGTTTCTAAAAGTTTCTCTTCTACACTGAAACATCAGGAAAAAAAAAGATCACTGAGATTATACAAATCTAACAGACTCAAAGTTCTCACGCCATTCTTCAAATTTTTTATCATCTTTGCAGGACTGTGATATGAAGAGTGTACAAAGTAACATATCTTTAGCAACAGTATGTAAGTGAATTGCACATAACAGGCACAATACCGGTATAAACAGATATCTACCAGTACAATATGAGTCACATGGATAAACATGCTTTATTTTCAAATACATTTTCAAACGTGCATAATATTTGAATACTTCCGCTTTCACAGTCCACACTAGAATGCACAAACAATGTTTTCAAATGTATCCACTTGGGAGAGTATCTTCAATAAGCTCAGTTTTTGCAGTACAAAATGCTGTCTCAGTGTGGAGAAAGTGATGTAAAAATTAATGCAAAATGAGTGATGTAAAATTAAGCTTAAAAATTAATGTCAATACTGCTCACCCATGGTTCCATCCCTCCTTCACACAAACAGATCTGTGGATGTAGACACAAGCTAAAAGCAAAACTCACCGTCTTACTGACGAATGAAGTGCTCATGTTCTTGCACACTTGCTCCTCACTGTTACAGCAGCCCCCACATCTGTAGACAGACACGCAGGGTGGTTTATAGAAGGTGTTTGTAGCTGCCCCAAACTCTTTCCCCACATCTAAACAAACTTGGCGTGGCATGCACAGGGTGTTTCTCCACTCTGTCTGAATACCTGGAGGAAGCGCAGCAAGACAGGAAGAACAGACACATTAAAAAAGGCCAACAGTGAAATGCATGGATTTGTATGCACTCCAATTATTGCAGACACATTCTTGGCATCCTAAAGAAAGTTTGTCAAAATAATGACAAAAAAAATGCCAGCACAGCCTGTGCCAGTCCTAAATTAAGTCACTCACTTGTAAAAATATCAAGATTGATGAAAGCAGCCGCATAGGAGGCCTCCTCCGACCTTGTTTCTGTGGAGCTGTGATCTCTGTGAGGTAAGCGCGATCCCATCTTGGAACGACACTTCAGCATGCTCCAGTAGCTGGGGTAAACTATCCTCATAAGCTCATCCACACTACCCGCTGAACGCAACTGCTCCACCAGGTCTGGCTCTGAATGCTCCTTATAAGACAGAGAAACAGGATAAAAAGTCAGCTTATGCTACAGGGAACTGTTCCGTTACGCAATTCATGTTCATATTTACTTTGTCACAGTTCTGTTAACTTTTTCCTATGGGATGATGCCACAGGTGTCACAAATAAGAAAATCACTTTTCCTTAAGCGAGCTGAACCACAGTAACACTTAAAGGGATAGTTCGGCCAAACATTAGAATTCTGAAAAAAAAAAAAAACTGAGACATTCCTCAAAATATCTTCTTTTATGTTCCAAAGAAGAAAGAAAGTCAGTTTTGGAATGACATGAGGGTGAGTAAATGATGACAGTATTTTCATTTCATCAGCAACACTAGATTTACACTTCATCAATGTGCTGGAATGGAACATTCCCTTTCCACTACAACAGTTAAGCATGCCATATTGGATATATCCCAGAGTGACTACGAGAAATATCAGTTGTTTTTATTGCATGTTTCAATCTCTCATTGGCTTAGAAACAATGGTTTGGGACTTTACTCACTGAATCAATATTTGAAAATTTAATCAGCGATCATAAACACATGCGATTAACTTTTCCATTGTTTTATCATCAGACAGTTAGAACAGCACCACTTAGGTTATGCCGTTGGACCTGTTTGTACATATCCTCAGCAGATGTTTTCTTACTAAATTACAACAAAAAGCTATCAAAAGATTAATTTAACCATATACCACCAGTAGCATTTTATGTTGTGTTTAATCAAGCTGACACTACAAAACACTATTTCCTCATCAGACAGGGTCTTAAAATGAACAGCTACATAATCATATGCATCAGATACAGGTAAAGGATTCCATATCACAATGTGTGAAAATGAAGTGTGAAACTGAGAATCACAAATCATGCCTTAATTGATGGAATGGTCAGACCTCAGTGGTCTCTCGCGACCCAGGAAATTGACAGTACTGCTTACTCAGTAAGCTGATGGGTGTGATCCAGGGTGAAGATGGAGCTGTGTCTGTCTTCAGCAAGAGACACCCCAGCCCATGCAATCAAACCCAAGTCATGACCTCCCCGTAATCCGCAGCAGAATGAGTTTGTAAGGAGTGTGAAAACACCAACAGCATCTGAAAACAGCCCAAAGTCCCTGATGGAAAATGATACTGCTGTCTGGGACATTCCAGGAAACATGCCCAGTTTACCCACATGGCTGATCATGGCGTCGATAAAAAAAAAAAAAAAAGTGTACCCTCCCCCAGTTGTGGAGGTGTTAAAAAAGTGAAAAAAAAACAACTTGAATTGAGCTTCAGCAGAATTCCTCATCCCTCTTTAAGGAGGACGGTCTTGGTATTGGCCCAGTCTCTATCACTTTATCTCTTTTGTTGTTGAAATTAGGCAGATCACCAAGTTTACAGCAGATAATTTATCTCAAATGGTAGGAAATGAGCTTCCCTTACTCTTACATTTTTTGTTGCAAACCCCATTATTTACATGCAATAAAAAAATTTTGGCTGGATAAGTACAAGCAATGATTTTCTAGGCCTCCCTACTTATCTCATTTTCAAAGGAGATCCTCAAAACAAACAAGAGCTTTACAGCTCAAAGAAAACATCTTGGAGCGCTACTTGCTGAAAGGACCTCCGTTTAATAGTCCCAGAAGGTGCACTTTGGTAGGGTTCAAAATTATATCTATAGAAACTACGGATCCAAGGCACTTTTTCCAGTTCCAAAATGTTAAAAAGCCTTTATTCAAACATGGCTCACTCTAAAAACATAAAAAATGATTAGAACACTGCACACTGATGCATTTCGGCCATCCAGCCTTCCTCAGAGTGTGTCAAGTACAAAATTAGTCACAGGTGTAGATATAATCAGTTGCTCAGTAGAAATGAGAGAAACCAAAATACTCATTACAGGGGGGACTTTGAAATTGTTAATGATACTATTGGTCCCCCCTGTAATGAGTATTTTGGTTTCTCTGCAAACAGAGAACCTGCAAACATTCATTTGTACCGCACACCAAGGAAAATAGCACTAATCGTGGTAAGAGGAAAAATATAATCCTTGTAGGAAATGACTGCTTCTCCCTGCATTGACTCCCTTCTGTTTATTCAGGAAACTCAAATACCACAAAAAGAGTATGAACAAGACTATTGTATGTGGCCTCTTCCATGCCTTTGTTTACAGTGATTCCTGAGATAACACACTGGTCTGTTTCCTACCAGAAACAATGGAGACCGAGAAAATGATGTGTGGTGTTCAGCATACAGACACATTCACACGTGAGTCAGTCCCAAACTTCAGGTTTGTTAATTGTAAAAACACAGATACAATGCCCTATTTTTATGTTTCAGTGGCAACTAAAAAAAGAGACTGATGGGAGAATGATACAAATGGGAACCATGAAGTCTGAGGGCACATGACCCAGAAATGCATTAATTAACTATTGTGATCTAATTCATAATATTAGGGATTGCTTAATTATAGTATTACAAAAGAAACATCCATTTATTATTCTTATTATTAATAATAATAATAATTAATAACAATAAGAATAAATTATTATTTACTAAATTATTAAATTATCAATTTATTAAATGTATTATTTAATTATTATTATTATGTTATCCACATTTGCCTGCCAGTCTAAACATTAAAAATCATGTTAATCACAATTAATTTAATATAAAGATTAAACGCAGATTGGATCCAACAGCTTGCAGCTATTTTACTACAGAAAAAAAGTCTTGACATTTTAAGGACAAGTTAAAGTGAGAATGGCCACAATAAGGGAGTGCATTTAGTTCCGAAGGACAGTGATTCATGGGAAGTGATAAATTGTTGTATGCATCTATCATCAAGTCATCATCAGTGGTCAGACATGAGACACATTGTGCTGTTAACCAATAAAAATCCTAACCTCTAATGCTAGAAAGTCTCATTGAATGAATCACAATAGAAAGCAGCTAGGTTTAACACTTAACACAGGATGCCATGTCCACTGTAACAAAAACAAGATTTGATGCCATGCACGCAAGGGATCCCAATAATGACGGTGACCCCATCATGACTGTCATTATTTTAAAGTTCAAATGTGAGTCAACAGTGTGTTGCCAATTATAAAAAAAATCATTAGACAGAAGGATCATTTCAGACACCCCAAAGCAGCACGCAATCTCTTGACAGCCTAGTGTTTCCTGAAGCAAACCGCAAAACTAACACAATGACAAAAACAACTAGATCCTTTTTTGGCAATGAGGTTAGCGTTTATTCTCTTAGCTGATACCAGCATCCGGAACTATTTTGGATGAGGTTTCTGGAAGGCACCCTCACTGAATAAATTCCTTTAGTCTGAGTCAAAATGCTTTGGCCAGGTTTATACAGTTTCATTTCCATTACAGTCACCCCATACTCCTACGCTAAAACCTAATCACAATGTCAGCCTTCACACTTTTTTATGAGTTCACATTTTCATATACTCGTTAGGTAAAGACATAGCTGGCTGCCCAATGCCCATTATGTAATCAAATGTGTTACATGTGTTTCAGCAACAAAACTGACAATTTCATTTCATGATTTCTGATTTCTTACACAGATTAATTCATTTCATACCTAACCAGTCAGTAATAAAATAAAACAAGCCTTTTTGATGCTACAAGGCAAAGCCAAAGTCATTATAGTACTAATTTCTACTGTCAACTACTTTGGAAAAAAAAAAAAATACTGTCACTGAGGAGCATTACAGACATCAACACAGTGCATCACAGATGCTCAGTGAACTCAGGTGGAACATGGCCTCCGTCGTGGACACTACAGCAGTGGTACATATGTTGCATCTGTTCCAGACATACCTTTCATCTTCAGTATTGGACTCCAGAGAACAGGCTTGGGAATGGCGCTCTCTGCTCGCTGAACTTGAAGGATGTTGTTGAAGTCTGCTGAGGGCATGTTTGGGGCTACATTTGCCGACACTCAGAAGGAGAGGAAGAGGATCAGAGATATCATTAACCCTATAATGATCTCTTAGAAACCCTAGAACTGACTGCGAGCTTTGAGCCCTTGACCTAGGGGAGAACCAGTTCCTTGGAGAATAAGTCTGGCCACAAGTCTGATGAGTAACCGAGACCCTCATCGACATCCAAGCTTCCCACATTTCAGACAAACAATCCTAATCTGTCCCGTTTTCCTGAAGCAATTGAGATGTTCCCCAAGGTAGAGAACTCCACTGTAAGCTCATGAATGCTATATTACGACCTCTCATATGATTTTAAACTAACCGCTGGACCGCTGCATACACTCTTGAGATCAGACCATCCACATGGAAATGATTTTTCCAGTCTTAAGCCTAGTATCTGCTACATCCATTAAAATGACCTAGCAGCACTGGATACAACACATAGCGGCTAATAATACAGGACTCTATCGATGTCTGAATCAATACATTTAAAAACAATGTTTTCTAAGTACAATTTTCAATATTAACAGCTAATAAGCTCCAGTGGAATTACATTGGACTGTTTACACTTTGTTTTGCGCTATTGCTAACTATGCCAACATTAGAACGGAAAAAAGGGAGTTGTGTTTGATTGAAATGATATCAGTTTTCACATTCATTTGACTATGAAGCCAAAATGGAAAGTCATTTCAGAGGCAGTGCAAGCCATTACATTTCGATAAAAGATTATGAAGGCAAACAACTTGTTTTTGGAAATTTTGGAACAACATGCACTGATGGATCAAGAACAATAAGAACAGGAATGTGCATTAGGAAAGTAAACTTTTGATTTCATGTTGATTTTAAGAAATAATCAAGAAATTGGTCTGAGTCCCATAAGAACCTCTCTTCCTTTTTTAGAAAGAGTTGCTTTCTTGGTCTGATCCGTTTCACATGTAGAGGCGGGCATGTGTCAGGATGCAATTACTGTGCACTTCTGACGCGTATTGGTTAAGGTTTCTGTGGTGCAATAAAGTTATTAGCCTGGAGGGTTGTCCACTACTCAATAAGACCACAGGGATATTAGGTCTAATGTTCTGTAACCCAATTCTTAAGCTCTCCAAAACATAATATAGAGCTCTACACGAAATCCCAGTGAAACTCCCTGTAGGCACAAAAAAAAAAAAAGCTACACAGCGAGGGCAGGGAGGAAGGGGTTCTTGTTTTGGCATACTTAAAGAATTATATGAAGCAAATATCCTGCCTGTACAGAAACTGTCAAGAGTGACATTATTAAAGTTTAAGCAGCATCCATTCTATGAGTATTCATACATCTTGGCATGTGGATTGCACATCTCTTACATAGTATTAAAGGAGTGAACTGGAAGAGTTCACTTCTAGAATAAAAAAAATCCTGATAATTTACTCACCCCCATGTCATCCAAGATGTTCATGTCTTTTTGTATCCAGTCACAAAGAAATTAAGGTTTTTGAGGAAAACAATCCAGGATTTTTCTCCATATAATGTATTTAAATGGTGGCCAACAGGTTGAAGGTCCAAATTGCAGTTTCAATGCAGCTTCAAAGGCGAAAAATTCAATTTCATTTTCTCCTCCAACTTCAAAACCGTCCGACATCGTTGTTTTATCTTTTTTTTTTGTTTGTTTGACTTTTTTTGCACATTCGCTTTGTAACAACTGGGTTGGTACTTCTGCCTATGTCATGAGTGACCTTTCCAATGTGATTACGTAATGCGTGAAGTTGAGCTAGTGCAAGACGAGCATTTGGTTAAAATTATATAAATGTTTATTTTTTAAGAAAATGACCGATCATTTCGCTAGATAAGACCCTTATTCCTCAGGCTGGGATCGTGTAGAGCCCCTTTGAAGTTGCATTGAAACTGCAATTTGGACCTTCAGCCCATTGGCCACCATTGAAGTCCATCATACGTAGAAAATCCTGGGAATGTTTTCCTCAAAAACCTTAATTTCTTTGCGACTGAAGAAAGAAAGACACAAACATCTTGGATGACATGGGGGTGATTAAATTATCAGGAAATTTTTATTGTGGAAGTGAACTAACCCTTTAAGAAAGCTTTGTCTAAACACAAATACTCTGTCATCATTTACTCACCATCATTTTGTTCCAAACCTGTATGACTTAGTTTCCTGTGTGGAAAGCAAAAGCAATTAATTAGCTGAAATTCCAAGCTGCTCTTTTCCTTACTACTGGTTTCTGCTTAACACACTTTCACTGAATGGAAAAGAGCAGCTTGGGCATTCAGCTAAAATATTATTTTTGTGTTCCACATACATGTTCGGAATGACATAAGAGTAAGTGATGACAATTTTATTTTATTAAATACGAGGCACTACTACACAAATATTAGGACATTTTGGTACCTGGGAAGACAACCTATTTAAGAGAGACTTACAAAACAATGCCAAATAATAAGGACTAAATTTGCTCATGTAGTACTGTAAACTAATGCACTACTCTCTTGACTCCATTTACATATGTGATAATACATGTGCATTGATTATGCTGACATATTTACCTCAAAACAGACTTTTTAGTGCCAGTTCTATCATATGTCACCATAATGATACTGTACATTTCTTAAAATGATGATTCAGGCCTCAGCCTACATGTGCACTACCTATTCCAGCTCTGTCTCACTCTGACTGGTCAGTACACAAAACCTATTTTATCCTTTAGAGCAGTGATCTCAAGGGTTTAGAAAGATTTCCACTTCCTTTGTAATTCTCTAATTCTGTGTTAATCTGTAAGACTTTGCTACACTGAATGTCTTGACTTCTCATTAAGACTTGTACGAATGATTACATATCCACTTGTAATGATATTTCTTGCTTCTATGGTATTTCAAAGAGTGTTAATGGCTTAATTTTTTTGGCCAAATGTCCCATCTAAATTTTATTTCTAAATAAATCAGCCATTTGGTCTTAAGGAAAGTTTCTGCATGATTGCCCACTGAACATTCAAACAAGCTATTTCATTAAAGGGAAAGAAAGCATGGTGAGGTTTTTTTATTTCATCTACATGAGGGGTGTCCAATCCTGCTCCTGAAGGGCCAACGTCCTGCAGAGTTTAGCTTCAAATCACTTGCCTGGAAGTTTCTAGTCTAAAGACTTTGATTAGCTGGTTCATGTGTGATTAATAAGGGCTGGAGCTCAACTCTGCAGGACAGTGGCTCTCCAGGAACAGGTCTGGACACCCCTGACCTACATTATCTACTGTTTGTAACTTAAAATTTGTCATTGTAATGGTGGCCAATTTTTACAATATTAATGATAATGCTAAATTATATCCTGTATAATGAGTAAAAAGAAACACGTTTCTGATTTAATGGGAGTACTTAGGTATAGTGCTCTGGGGGTACAAGACAAAAAAAGTTGGGAAATACTACTTTACAGTTTACCACCATGGGCCTAGCCTCCATACTTTAACAGTTTACACACTAAAAGTGGCCCACACAATAATTTGAGTGATAATACATTTCTTAGAAAAAGGTACGTAGAGAAGGTTTACTAATTTTTAGTGACCTGGAATATTCTGCTCTATCACAGATTCCAGTGCTTTTCCTCATCAGATCTGCAAAAAAGTGTCAAACACAAAATAATTTTGTCCCCCAGCTGCTTCAGGCACACTGCTGGGCCACAGTCAGAGCTGAATTCCTCTGCTGAAGAGACTGAGATCTACAGCCAGTGTAGAGACAGTGCAGAAATAAAGAGAAAACCTGTAACCTCAAAGTTACATCTACTCAATTTGAATGTACAATCACTTCAAAACTTTACAGATGTACAAACCAAAAAGCATCTGTGTGCTCGTTTATCTGCCCATGAGAGTGAGTGACTGTATGAGAAAGGACATTTGATTTGATTCTATACCAAGGATAGCGTTAACAAATTATTAACAAAATAGTACAAACACAAGAGCTATACTCTCAGAAAAAAAAGGTACAAAAGCTGACTTTCATATTTTCAGTCAACATTGGATCCATTAAGAAATCTCTTAAGCCTACATGAACCAATTAGACAAGAAACGGGCACATTGACCAAGCAAAGTTCACATGTCAGGTTTTCAGAAACAGTTTGTGGTGCTGTTTAAGGGATGAAAAGTCTAACAATGAAACAAACTAATGCAAATATGACACTTAACTGACTTTGAAAACACAAAACTATATTAACCATTTTCTACCCATTTACAGTAACTTTTGCCAGTGCAGCCTCATCTAAAGAGAACTGAACTAAACATCACTTCAAATCACCCACTCAAGAACATATGCAGCACTTCCCAAAAACACTTGCGCATTACTAATGTACATTGCACAATGAAAATAGGTTTTTAGAAGTAACAGTCCCAGTTGCAGTAGTTGCCTAATTCAAAGAATGGTTGAACTTCTGACCTCCCCAAGGACCTGAAGTATTCTTGCTTATGTCATCACGACGTTTGACTATTTGACTATCCCTCCCTCCAAGTGAAAGCTCCTCTAAAGTTGTGAAAGTGTTGAAAGGTGGTTTTGCTAAATCTGAAGTTAAAGGATGAGTGGATCTGGCAGGTGGATCGGCTATTAGAGTGGAAAAGATAAGAGAGGCAGATGTAAGTAATCTGTTCCACCTGTGCTAACTTTCCTACCTGGGAAGTACACATGACCACACGCTCACACCGCAGAAGACATCCCTGGGGAATCCTTTAGTTATCACCAAAGGGCAGAAATAAATAAGCATTGCTTGGAAGAGTGAAAAGCTCTTTTCCTTCCAGCTGGAGGTGCTTTATCATGGGTGGTTTATTCTCAGGCATTCATCACTAACCATAAGACACTCATACAGGCTGAAATATAATGCTTACTTAAACCAGAGTGTCTCAAGAGACTTGCAACATAGCAGCTAATAATATAAAATAGGCATTCCCAAAGCAGTCAACATCCCTGTTAAAAATGATGGAGTTTCTGTAAAGCCACATGGCAAAATCGAACATCAGTCCCAATGAATGAGGTCAAGACTGCAGCGGAGCTATTAAGACTACAAATCAGTAGTCCCAGCACCTCATGTGTACTCCCAAATTACCCACATTTCCCAGGTGACCCCTTCAGAAAGATAGTCTTACTTGACAATAACTCTCTCTACATGCACAACCCTCATGATTTACATTTAGAATCACAATTACTCATGATTTACAGGACAGCTTTGCCAAACAGATGAGAGATGGCCACGATGGAAAAGTCCAAGGAAGAGAAATAAGGTCAGTATATTAGCCGAGCGCTGACTGATGCCCAATGAATTATTAAGTCACCCATCCTATACATTCATATAGCGTACAGCCACATGTGCAATTACGGAACAATTATTCAATTCCAAGGCATAAGCGCAAGACAAATATCCCCAAAGTGGACTGAAAATAAACCATTAGAAATTCAGCAGCTTTTTTATGTTGTTGCTGTCGCACTTACGATGGACTTCCCTTACTCTCGGTGAATTCCAGCTAAATGAATCTTAATAACAATTGAATTTTACAGCGACCCAAAGGAGCTCGAGAGAGAGAGCAGTGAAAACAAAGCAAGTCTAATTTTAGGCAATCATGATTAGTGTACGACCCATATCGCACATTACCGATGGGAATCATTTCAAGATCTTGTCAAGATGTCCACGTTGCTGCGTGTAGCATATGGTATCATTTATACACTGCACATAAAATTCCAAAGAATCTACTGCTGCTGTATATGAAAAGATAGAATGTTGTGTCAAAGTAATCATGTATAATGGCTGTGTGAGCCAAAAGCAGTACAGAGACTAAACTAACAGACATCTCCTCTCCTGTGTGCAGACAGGTCACACAGCTCCTGAGGTAAGAAGAGATATTAAAATTAATTGCGCCATATAAGTATATTGATCATGAGATACATGATCAAATTAAAATGTTTACATAGCTCTTTCTCTCTTCTTTCTTTCTCAGTGGGGAGACAGAAGAAACAGTGAGAAAGAGACTACTTCTTTAGTTGCTGACCCAGTGACACCTGTTTCCACTTTTTATGGCATTGTAACATGCTCTCAAATTATTTCCCTTTTTATAAATTATTATGATACTATGATTATCAAAATGTGAAGAATTTCCTATCCTTTCTCCCAAATTGATGCCCATATGATAAATATACTAAAATTGTGAATATTCCAAAGGTACATGGTGTTTTCAACAACCATGTTGAATTGGAACACAAAGACAAAAAAAAGATAGAAACAGTCATATATAATGATGAGTAAGGTCAAAGGTAAGCACCATGGTTGTTTGAATGTAACATAATAACCTAAATGGTTAAAAGAAAGACTTTTAAAGATCTGTCCATGATTTAGAGTTTGAAATACCTTACTGAATTATACAAATTCCATCCATATGTTTCTGCACAGGTACCTTAATAAAAGTACTACAACACCAGTGCCAGTGATGTTGACTGCTATGTTGTCTCCAAGCAGTACTACTAAGTTTTAAAATAACTTTAGAAATACGTATTATGGGTTTCCTTCATGCTAACTTCAGGGCAACAAATCACTACCAATAAATGATGCATTAAACCAATTTCTCTACTTTTAATATGACATGGAAATGAGCTTGTGGGTGCTTACCATGGCAGCCCCTTGATCTTGGTCATAATCATTATCATAGTCGTGGCTTGACTCCAAAGCAAGGTTTGCATAGAACAATGCAAGACAGAAGACAGAAATTCCAAATAAGTGCATTTTAGAAGTAAAAAAAAAAAACAAACACTCTGAAATCTGAGCAGAGTCTGTTGAAAGTTCCTTTTCTCAGCTTTCAGCAGCAGGTTTCGAGAAAACTCTGTCCTTACACTAAAATAACACCCATGTATATATCCAACATTTTAAGAAGGCACTTCGATACTGGTCCATGGAATGCACTGTGAGCTCGTCCCTTCACATGCGGCTGTGAACATCCACTCCGCGCGGAGAGAGAACAGTGTGGAAGTGCATGCTCAATGGAATGTTTTATGCAATTTCACGATGTTACTTTGGATCCTTCTCCTCCCCCTCTCCGTTTTTTCCCAGCCTGCCTCTCCGGTCGCTGTTAGACAAATTCCGAGACATCAAGAGAGGAATATGAGTCATGGCACGCGCGCATTCTCAGGTGTCGACTACAGCACGTCAAACTCATTGCGAACACGCACGAGCTCACTGAATGAAGCTCTACAGTTGCAGTTTTGTGTGTGTGTGTGTGTGTGTGTGTGTGTGTAAGGTGAAAGGTCAGTGCTTAATGGAATAGTTTAAACCAAAATGAAAATTGTGTCATCATTTACTTACCTCATGTTTTTTTGGAGAATATGCTGGTGTGTTTTTTTTTTTTTCATACAAAGGAACGGGAACAGGGGCATTGAGGCTTCAAAAATTAATAAAATGAGCTAATGAAAGTAGCTCATGTGACTAATTATTGTATTAAGAATTGCAAACCTAAATTCCTGTGTTTAATAAAATACTAATTTAGTAGCCTACAACCTGTTGACAATGAAGTGTTTTGCTGCAAACTCAATTTAAACTGTTAAAAATATAATAAATATAAATAAAATGAAATGTAAATATAAATAAAAACAATAAATAAAAATGTAAAAAGAAATAAACATAGACTACGGGCTGATTTATGGTTATTTGGGCCTCTCTGGTTGGGATTGGGTTAATTGGGATGACTGTCAAAGTGGAACAATTTACCTGAATTCACCCTATGCGAAGTGAGCTGCTTTTGGGAGGTTTTAATTCTGTTGTAGGGTTCTTCTCCATAGGGGGTTTTAATCCTCAAGTTCAGTGAGTGCTCTTCTAATGCTGTGGAATGCAAGTCCCACTTGAGTCATTGTGTTCCATTCACCGCTGTCAAATGGTTGCATTTAATTTTTGTGATCTTCTCAAATACTACTTTAAGTAGCAGGCTAAACATGCACTGTCAAACGCATTCAGTGTTAACACTAAAGGTCTAGTTTGAATAGGCTCAGGGCTGAGGGTTTGTGAATGATAACATAATTAGCCATGACACTATTGAATAATTCAATGTGAAAATACCTGACAATGCACATTTGATTGCTGTGGTTGTGTTCCAGGGGAATAAAAAATGAAAAATTCAGTTTGCTACTGAATAAAAAATAAATAATTATAAATAATTATACCAAATTAATGGTGAAAATGGCCAAACAATTGTACATGCAGAAGGCATAGTAATTCCAAATCATTGTAAATTACCAACAAAAGGCGTGTCAGTCATATACTTGGCAGTGACTAGTTCCTTTGCCTACTTATTTGACTTCTCTTTCCTCATGAACAGTCTTATTCTGCTTCCCTGAATGCTTTGATTGCTCTATTACTAAAAGGTCAAAGTTAAGACTGGTTTTATAAGGATTAGCAGGGGTCACCTTTGCTTTGACGTTACTAAACACATTACTTAATTGGAGAAGTTCTAACATCATCAGCCAGGCGTCTGGAGCTGCTTTAAAAGTTCAACCACAACTGATATCATCTTATTTAGAAGGCATTTGATTTCCTCAGTAGGACTTTTGACATACTTAGGATTAGTCCCAAAGAGTTTCAGAAGCTGACTGTAACTTTCATGCTTTTGTTCTACATGACCGTTTACATCTTTTTACATTTTCCCTCTTTCGGCCCACACATACCAAGAATCTGTGTCCTTATTTAAACTCTCTGTGCTTTGTCCTCCAGAGCTCTTTTCAAATGAAAGCAGCTTTATGTAGGATTTGTTTAATGCCTTTATTATAAGAAATTACTGACCTTTACCAGTTAAAACTGATCTGAGGATTTTATCTGAAATTATTTGTTTCTTTTTTCTATTTTTATTTTTGCTACACATTTAAGATGACACATTAAAAGAAAGAAAGAAAGAAAGAAAGAAAGAAAGAAAGGAAGGAAGAGAAAGAAACAAACTCACTTGACCCTTGACAAGCCAATAGGCTTTAGATACATCACAGGCATGAATCATTATTTGCTTGCTTGTCATGTGCAGGTACAATTGAGGGAGAGACATTTTCATTATTGACAGCATTTGACTGAAAAAAAAAAATAAAATCAGGATGGGTCATCGATACCTTTGCCCTGAAGAGAAATTTGACATGTGTATATCAGCTAATAGTGAATTTTGTTAATGTTTAGAAGAATACTAACATATAAATTACTTCAAACTGACAAGGATGAAATAAAAGGCACATAACTCTAACTTCATTTTCATTTATTGCTGTATAGATGTATGGTTCCCTTGAGGTGCACTTTTATTTCATGCTCATTAAAGTATCCTTATAATATGAAACTAAAGCCAACATAGATTTTTTTTTGTCACCTTTAGACACAAAAATAAGAAAATGACAAAAGAAAAGAAAAGGAAAGAAACATCCTGCTGTCTATTTAAATGTCTGTGTTAACTTTCTGCCAATTAGGGAAGATGTAGCCTACAATGTCCAGCTTAGGCGTAGGGTCTTCCTTTATTTTTAATTTGTAGCTGCTGCTTGAATGACAGCTTGGTAAATTTAATGGCGATTAAATATATATTATCTCTACCCTCCATAATTAGTGTAATATTAATTAATGTAGTAGATTATCAGTGGGAGCAGTTAAAACTATAATCATGTAATTTATGTCTCTGCGTTGATTGGTTTATATGCAAAGGGAGTCTAGCCTCTGCTGCAATATATTTTTTCGAAACACCAAGTCTCTGGGTATGGATTTGCCTCCCCCTCTCTTTCTCTCCCTCAGATTTCCTTTAGCATAGTGTTCCGAAAGGTTGTAATCATATTGATAGAATCAACATGTTTATGGGAAAGAGCAGCAGTGGTTCTGACTTCAGTAATATTTTATGGTCTTACAATGGTGAAATTCAAAAAATGTAATACACATTCTGAGATGTGAAATGACTAACTAGGAATTTGACTGACATTAAATGGTTCTTCTCACATTTTTCTCCTCAAAATCTTGGGTAGGCTGTGCATCTCTTGCTTCCCTTGATGATAATATAGCTGGTGTTTAGAAGAAGTGCTTTAAATCCCCATCCTAGCACAGCTCTGTATTACACCTTGTCCAAACACAGGTCCACTGACTTCATTGTATGCCAACTATAAGCATTTGAATCAGTCTGTGGCCCTGAAAATTAAGGCACCACCATAGAAATGTATGAGGGTCCTCATGGCACAGTGGCCCAGCACTGTCTAACACTTTTGCTTGTCTGCTCATGTGTGCACAGCTTGTTCCCACACACTGGGAATTGCTCCTGCCGGAACTGGGAAACAATGGGTGTGGGAGTCCTGTGACTGGAGCCGCTGCTTTGGGAAGCGCTGGACCCTGTTAATGCTGGAATTTGCGGTGTCCCTTGCGTTTCACACAACGGCTGTGTTGGGTAGGGTAGATCAATGAGGATAAGATGGCTAGGTCACAGGGGGGCAGGCCTAATCTTGCACTCTGCAGCATTCCTTGGCATCCTCATTGGTTTGTTTGTAATAAATTAGAGTATTTTGACATTGAAGGTCAAAACACTACGGATAGTGACATACATACTTTTGCATTTAGTGTTTAATGTGTACAATTAAAATGATTGGAAAATCCTAATCTTATTTTTGGAAAAAAAATTAAAAATAAATAATGCAGTTGAGCAGATGTCTCCACATCAAAAATGACCCAATAAAACTGAGAACCAAGTGGAGGGCCGTGTTTCAGAGATTAAGAAGGGAAACGTGTTGTGACTGAGATAAGGAGTGGTTTTAAAGCTTCTTTGTTTCACAGTTAACAGCTGACACAATTAATTAACCAATAAATAGGGAAAATGGCCATGCAAGAGCATGTCTTGTGTGGGTTAATACAAAAGATTGTTTTTTTTTTATGTGAACTGTTACTGCTAACTATGTCAACATTAATTTGCTGCTTTCTTCAAATGGCCTTTGGAAATTACTTATACATTAAGATGCAGTTTCTTAAATAAGAAACAATTGCCAAAACCATAGTTCTCATTTCACCCATATCACCAATAATATGAATATCTTTTATACAATTTATTTTTTTAAATAAATTATTTTTATTTAGCAAGATGCATTAAAAAGCTCAAATGTGACCCTAATGGTTTTTCAATATTGATAATATCTTAAGATATTAAGATAATAGGATCATGTGACACTGAAGATTGGAATATTGCTGAAAATTTAGTTTTACCATCACAGGAGATAAATTATATTTGAAATATATTAAAATACTAAATAATATTTTTAAATTGTAATAATAGTTCACAATATTCATGTTTTTTATTGTATTTATGATAAAAAATGCAGCCTTGGTGAGCTTAAGATATGTTGCTCTCTCTCTCTAAATAATAGTAAATCCAACCAAGACACCTGTTACCCTACTCTCCCTGTAGGGTATCTTGAGAGAGTAAGTCCTACAATCCTGCCTTCAAAAATGTACACAATGTAATTTAATGGTCAAAACACATTTAGAGCACAGAAATTCGAAGATAAAAATAAAATGTAGACAAAAAAACAACAAAAAAACAATTTCTACTACTCACATTAGGGAATGTTTTGATTTCATAAAAAGTGTGAGACATTTGACCCTCAGCTCATTGACATATTTGCTGAGCAAATTACCTTCACTGAAAAGGTTTTCAAAGTCCGTGTACAGGCATGAGAGTATCAGTATGTAGATCCAAAATGATATGAATAGGGAGTTTTGGTGGAATGGAATAACACAGAATTTGAAACTAAAACATCAAAATATCAAAGATTTAACAGGTATGGTGAACAAAAATCCCTTTAAGATAAATAATAGTAAATCCAACCAAGACACCTGTTACCCTACTCTCCCTGTAGGGTATCTTGAGAGAGTAAGTCCTACAATCCTGCCTTCAAAAATGTACACAATGTAATTTAATGGTCAAAACACATTTAGAGCACAGAAATTCGAAGATAAAAATAAAATGTAGACAAAAAAACAACAAAAAAACAATTTCTACTACTCACATTAGGGAATGTTTTGATTTTATAAAAAGTGTGAGACATTTGACCCTCAGCTCATTGACATATTTGCTGAGCAAATTACCTTCACTGAAAAGGTTTTCAAAGTAAGGGACCAGTGAAGTGACCTCTTTAAAGTGATCTTTTACACATGTAAAAACATTCCTGCTCACACACATACTGACACACACACGCTAAAGAGTGAGAGAATGGGGCCAAGACAGAGACAGAAAGAGAGAGAGAGAGGGAGAGACCTTCCACCTCTGGCCTGCTTGCATTCGTATGGAAATAAGTCTTCTTGAAAAGTTTACGTTAAACTCTGAATGAGGATTAACATGGCTCCCGCTTCACTAAACAAAGCAATTACTGAGCACACATCTCCCTCAGCCTGAGCGGCTGTATAAATATTGCCTATCCTGCTACAAACAAATTGCAAAGTCATAAACAAATTGTATTTCTTAGTAAATTAATTTAGCACTAAATGTACTAAAAAAAAAAGTTTCACATCCTTCACGACAGCTTGAGGTGTGTCTGTAATTCTTTTTAGATAGAACATGCTTTTAATATGGTGGCTAGCATAAGGCCACTAATGAGACCATTGTTTCCCACCTTTGTTTACTTCTTGTTATGAATTATATGGGTGCAAGCAGACGTTTGACACAGTCTGATATATTTTTATCTCACAAATGTGAAAAACTTGACAGTGTAGTATCTCAGGTTTGTCTAAATGTTTATATATACTAACACCCACATAGATCACACTGTGTGTGGATGAATGACGCCTTCGACATTCACAAAAGATAATTTGTAATCTGTCTAACAGACAGACTTGTCCAAACTGGCCCTTTAAGCTTCGCTGGTCATATACAGTGGGCCATTTCTCTCCATGTTAACATATATTGAGATTTAATCTGTTTTCTTAAGAATATAATCAAGCAAGCCTTACTAGTTCTGATGCAATACGAGTTTATGTAGCAGCAGACAGTTCCCATGGTGATTATTCATGATCTCAAACTTCTCTGTGATCTGTGCATGCCCATTTCATTGTGTGTGTTTACATATATATATATATATATATATTACTTCAAAATTAATTGTTACAAGCTCAGTTTAATAATTTTATCATTTCAGTTAACATAAGAAGTGTTTAGAGGACGGTGGATGAACTGTCTATTGGCATTAAAGATATCAGTTTCTGACATGACTTTTTTTTTTGGAGAATGTTCTCTTCTTTTAAACATGAATCAGAGGAAGCAGGTTTGACTTGGCACAAGAGTGACAAGACTTTTGGGCAAAAATAGTGGTATGCGTGTCATTTGATAACATATTAACATTCTTAGTCATTGTCAAGAAATCACAAGAAGTACAGAATTTCAGACAGAGAATACAAAGTTTTAGTGAAATCAAAAGAGTCTTTTGGGCATCTGGAGTTTGACCTTTACATAATGAGCCCAGTTCTTTAATGTGTTTCTTGACAGATGACACTCCATATCAACAATTATCTCCATTAATGACTTTATATGGAACTAACACAGTTTCAGCAGTTCAGATATGAAGTTAGACTAGGTATAAGAAGATAACAGAAGTCAGCGATAGAGTGATTCCTTTTTACAAAGAATTGTTTTACTTCACTTCACATAAAAGTTGTGTAACCGCAGTGTAGAATATTTTTGTAGGGAATATTTTATGAAATCAAATACAGTGCTGCCAAAGAAAATTATTTGAAGCAGCAAAAAAAAAGTGTACCAGACAGAAATGCCAGTAAAACTGATGACAGACTAGATGATTTTGGCACCAAGTTTCCTCTAAGCGAAGTCTTTTGGGACCCAATCCCAGCTGTATCAGCAGGCATCTCTTCTTACTATATGACTGACATATCACGGCGGGGTCATGATATACATCAAAATGAACACCAACACATATGTGTTTCGAAGCCTCATGAGCCAAATGTGCAAAATAAGTGGTGGTTTGTTGCCAGATCTGGGTAGACATGGGTATAGCCTATAGGATGTTCACAGAGGGTGTATTGGTTTTTCGTATATGTTGTGGGAGTGAGGCTTCATGGAGTGGATATTATCCTATGGGAACTGGCTATAGAGCACCAGCCAGTCAAACAACAAAATTGTTACTCTTCAAAAGTCTGAGGTCAGATCACTTGTGAATTAGGAAAATGACCCCTCCATAGCTGACAAGAGAGAGAGAGAGAGAGAGAGAGAGAGAGAGAGAGAGAG
>NW_015557067.1:783923-792588 GCF_001515605.1 Sinocyclocheilus anshuiensis
AGAGAGAGAGGTGGTATGTTTCCCATGAACATTTGCCAGGTTCTGTCTGACTAATCCGCTGGGAGAAACAAACGCAGTGTGTTTCAGGACTTTGGTTAAGTAATGAGGAATTCATGCCTCAGTCTCTAATAGGAGAAAATGGGCTTTTTTTCTTGTCCTCAGGACTACACAGCCTGATGTCTCAACCTGTTCAGTTATCTGAGAAGCAAGCTTTTCAGACATCGAAGAGCTTGTTTACTTCACGTTAACACAGATAAGTCTTTGTCAAATAACAAGCCTTAGATTGCCATATGTAAATAATAGCCAATTCAGGCATGTAAATTTACATGTGAGCCACACAAAGAATAAATGGTGACCAACTAGATGCTTGAGGTCCAATCAGCCTTAATATTTCTCTTTGCTGCTCATATATCTGCTGCTAGTCTCCAATAAAGTGTGCATCCTTCATCAAACTGTCACTTTTGTGTTTTGTGAGAGCAGAGCAGAATGATTACTCAAGTATTAAATCAACCATGTTCTTATCTGTGTGGGTTTTATGACTGTTTATGAAATTTTATGTTATTCTAATACAGTGGTGCCATGATGTTGGTACTTGGTCTGATGAAACCTCTGGCTTGTAGGAATCGACTCGACCATCCTTTGACCCCCTAATGAAATCTAAAGAATTCTAATCTCTGAAATGCATACAAAGACATATGAAAGTCAAACAAAGTTACTACCTGTCAAAACAGTCATGGGACTCTTCATTACTGTGATAGCTCTCAATCATAACATGACTTCATTGCTATGGTTTGGTAAACTACAGGAATACAATACCCCACTGTGGCAATTTTTGTCTTTTGGATGATATAAGAATATCAGAATACAGTTTTTAAGATAGTAAAAGCACACATTGATTGTGTTTTCAGTCTATCGTTTTATTTGAGACTGCAGTGTCAGTATATGTGTGTGATGCATGAAATAGGATTTCATAGGAATTCAAGATTTGGTGTTGGATCTGAATCTGTCATGTAGACAGAGTCATCAAGATATTCGGTACTGAGGCACTATTAGTATTCCAAACCAATGAAATAATCCATGCTGTCTGTTTTATTTACTCTGTGACATGCCATATTTAGAGGTCCTCTGCTGTTTCATGGTTGTCTATTTAGCTTTAGCAGGATTAATGTTATTCTAAAAAAAAAGTCTGCATGAGTTACACAATAGGTGAACATGAAACATATGGCTATATCAGAGTCATGCTGTCTTCAAGCCCTCCTGGGAGGTTTCTACTTATGAGTTTGGAAATCACAATTACAACATAATTCAAGTGATTTTGGTTGGAATAAAAGTGAATCACTGGAAAATTATACATTTTCTCTCTCTTTTTCACTTCCTGACAAAGACAGCTTTATTTTTGTGATAAAGCAAGTAAAAAAAAAATAGCAAAGGATGTACATTAGATGTGTATTTTAAAGGCCATAGAGGAAGATGGAAATTGTAGTTTGCTCACACAGCTTCACCAGTACATAAAATGTGCACAAACTATATTGTACTGTCTAAATTCACAGATTTAAATTTATTATGATCAATGCCCATACAGCAATGTAATATGACATAGATATTGACATATGACACATTATTTTATTCCTCTCTACATATCCTAACCCTTCACAATGATCACATATTTAGTGTGACACTGGTCTTAGACATGTGTAAACTTTCAACAGAGGTCTCGCAGGAGTGGTGTATATATTTTTAACATAAACGTCCTCTGAAGAGACACTGTTTGCTAACTCTGCTCCGGTGTTTTGGGAGAGATGAGTGATTTATCATCCCCTCCTGATGACAGCAAGGGGATACACTTGTGTAAAGGTTTTCAGATTTTAATTCTCATAAATTGTAGTGATGCA
The DNA here is from genome assembly GCF_001515605.1 of Sinocyclocheilus anshuiensis. Taxonomy (NCBI): domain Eukaryota; kingdom Metazoa; phylum Chordata; class Actinopteri; order Cypriniformes; family Cyprinidae; genus Sinocyclocheilus; species Sinocyclocheilus anshuiensis. The sequence continues at coordinate 785,816 of NW_015557067.1, forward strand.
ATGTCAGCATGCTGCACAGAAAAGCTGTCAAAGCCTGGATTTTACGGGAAGCCATAGAACGGAAACTTCAGTTCAACTTTTTGAGGTGTTTATATGCATTAAACGTTATTTTTAGTAAATGTACTGTATAAGGTCTCTGCAGAAGATAATGGGAGGATTAACAAGCACTGAGCTAATAGGTTTAATCCTTATAGCAAATTTGCTTTAGTTCTTGGAAAATAGTCAGCAGTAAAGCAAATTCTACTACATAACATGGATCCAGTATCATTTTACATAAAGTAGGTATATTTTTTTGGCATAAGATTCAGTGGTGCTTTTGATCCAACAAGGCTGAACATTCCTTTTGATTTGTGTAGCCTACTGCATGGTACTGCTATTTTTGAGTTTTATATTGCCTCATGTAGAGAGACTATATTACTCTAGTAAAGTAGGGGGGGGGGATGAAACAAGGGGGAGGTTTGAGATTGAATGTTCCTGTAGTCACACACCACTTAAAACACACTGAGACACAAATACAACATCAGCATTTCCTTGTCTATATATCTGCTTAAGGCTCTTGACCCTTCAGATGCCAGGTTTGTCTGGAATGTTCTGGTGGTTTTGCTTTGTGATTTTAATGAGCATTTGCGGATATGTTTGATGGAATGTATTATTTTCACAGAATTCGGGAAACATGGTTTTGAGGTAACAATTGATCAATATTAAAGGGGACCTTAATAGTATTAGTATAATAGCATGTGCAAATAAATGCTGTTATAAACAGATATATTTTTAGCGAATTTGTTTCAGCTTTTATTTAGTCTGAAATTATTAATATTCCTTCTCTGTTAATTTAGAAAACAATTCTACAAATATGATACATGCATAAACAGTCATGCATCCTCTGGTCAAAATTCTTCAGAAATGTGTCATTCTTTAGACAGTGACAGTCAGGTTCCTTGATATTTGTATTTTTTTTTGGGTTCATTCTCTGAGCAGCAGTGCTGTGTTTGTTGATGAGCATACACATGTGGCAAGTCTTTCACAACAAAGATGAAATCACAGAGCTTTGAAATGTGAGCAAGTGGAGTAAAATCCCTCGAAATGGACACATTTTAATCTTAACAGTAAATGGGACAAATAAGAATCTTCTCTTTCTCCCCTTATCTTTTGTCTGTGAAAAAAACTGTAAAAAATCAGTTGATTTGTAGCATGCCACTCTACCTCACAATTCTCTCCACACCATGCATTCAGTCTGCTATTTTGACCTTCAGGGTGTTACTGTTGTACTGCTACATCCATTGTGCTTCTATGGAGGCCTGCTTAAACAAACAAAACAAACAAACAAACACACAACTTTGTCCAAAATTTTCCAGTGCACAGAAACATTTGCTTACTAGAATTGCCACTGTATGCGTTAGCATCATTTACTCACTATATGCACAATCAGACTCATTTTTTATGTTTAAAAAAATATGAAAGATTTCGTTTGTAATTTTCTTTTCACATGATAATGTGCATAAAAATATTTTTAATTTATGGATATTCTGTGATTTTGTACTGAGGACCCAATATTTACACTGTAAATGAACTGTGGCGCATGACACCAGCTCTGTAAACATTTTTTTAAAAAATATTTTTATTATGCTTTAAACAACATATACAAAACAATACAAAGCCAGGGTAACATATTTAAAAAAAATATATATATATATACATACACACACACACACACACACACAATCAGAGACATGCATGACCTTTACATTACTCAAAGATTTTGAAGACAGAATACAAACTGATAGTTTTAATTGCCTTTCTATTAGTACTATGTTGAATAGTACACAAGTAATTTTCCAACTCTTTAAAAAACACTGTAAAACAGGGTTTTTTGTTAGAAAATTTACACTTATGAATGTGAAACTTAACCAACAAAATAAATAGATTAATAACAAAAACTTCGTTATTTACATTATCATTCTTAAAATATCCAAAAAGTACATTTTCGAAATGCAAATTAAAATTAAAGAGTAGCTACGTTTTAAGTTCACAAGTTCAAGTTTACCGCGTCGACGCTACACACGACAACCAATCAGGTTTGAGAATAGTATGGCGCGGGCTATCTCACGTTGCGCTTAAGTAAACAAACGTGCGCGCGAAATTCAAACGTGTGAATGATTTTGAATCAACAACACCGATTACATTTACACTTGTCTTTTATAAGAAGTAATGGAATAACTTAAGACGAATATAGCACACGACTCATATGGATTACTTTTTTTGCTTTATTTTTTTTTTTTTTAGAATCATGCTTTCATTCCTCATCCGGGTGTCTCACTGATGAAAATGTCAAACCGGTTTGAAGCTACATGAGGGTGAGTAACTGAAAGGATTTAAATTTTGTGTGAAATATTACATATTGCTCCTGCAAATCAGTTATTCACTGAAACAAATACATATAGTATAGTTTAGTAACCCCTTGTAATTAACACAGTTTTACAAGTCAGTGGCTAAATAACTGTTCATTCCAGACTGCTTCCTAAACACTGTGGCTTTTATTGTTCTAGTTGGTCTTTAGTGTCATTGTGCATGGACACAGTTCATGAGACACAGTTGTCTGTAAACAAACAGATGAACACATGTTCCAGGACGATTATTTTATTTTTCCTCTGAGGCATGGCATGTTCCACAGCTGTGATATCTTCATCCTATTTACAAGCAGCATAATGCCTCTTGATAGAGAGTTATTGCTCACTTTTATTGTTTTTGTTTCGTTTGAGTGATCTGTGAATTTAACGAAATAATTATTTGTGGCTAGGATATAACAATCTGTGTCATGTCACTCTGTGGACCTCTGTGGTATGCAAAACACGCCAGCTTTTGTTCATGCACATTCTCTGCTGGAATTGAGTATTTTCCTCTTGTTTTTCAGTGGCATATCTGCACTATGTGCTGGTAGGGCTGGGCCCCACCAGCTGGTGCTATGGCACAAAATTCATTGCATGAGCATCATTTTCTGTAAACTAAATGTGTAAACTAATTTTGTTGTTTTTATCAACTGTTTGAACTTCTGACAGCACCCATTCTCTGCAGAGAATCCATTGCTGAGCAAGTGATGGAATGCTAAATTTCTCCAAATCTGTTCCGATAAAGAAACAAACTCATCTACATCTCGGATGGCCTGAGGGTGAGTACATTTTCAGCTAATTTTTTTTTTTTTGGGTGAACTGTTCCTTTAAGGTGCACTGACAATTTGTTTTTGCCATTGAATTTGAAAATAGCCAAAAACTCACTGTGCCCTGAATAGAGTCCAAAATGAGGTGTGTGGACTCAAAAAATCCAGATAGACAAAAACTCAAAAAAGCCCACACACTCTAATGATGAAAAGGAAAACTTTAAATGCAAGATAAAAATCATGAGTGGTGCCTTTTGGAATTTTTGGCATCGAATTTGAAATTAATAATATTTTGGCATTGTCTGCTCACATGATAGAAATGTAATACTTTAAATGATTCTTTGCATTTCTTGATAGGGAAATTATTAAAAATGAGGTCATCCTAAAAGATATGTTTACCTTCATAGTTTCTGAGGAACATTATTCTAAATTCCTTGGAAGTCAACCACAAGTTAGAATATTATAATTTAAAATTTGTCAAATTTTGGCTGTTCAAATAGCTCAAATAAGGATACTGACCAGCAGCCCATCTTTCAGCGTCTCTACCATAGACTCCTTTTCAGATCTGTCAAACCATGGCAGTGCACTCCATGGCAACAGCAGCCTCAACAGACCCGTTTCACTTCTTCATTGTAACACAAGCCAGACCCCCAGCAGAGAACTTACACTCTTATCGTTACATTTTTGCATGACATCCAAATCAATCAGCTCTGTGGACCTGGGCCAGCGAGAGAGAGAGTCTTGTCTCACATTATAAACCATGTCCACAAAACCCAGCTCTTACAGGGTGGTGTTTGTAAGAGGACATTTTGTAAAGTGAGCTTGAATTATTTACGAAAAGCTAATAATTGAGTGCAAGGTCTGCTTAGTCATCCAAAGCTTGTTTTGAATATAGAACAAACAAAGGGTTTTTCCTCCAACTCAATTCGGGGTTTAATGAAAGCATTGTTGCTGCTCAAGGTCAACAAACTAAAGTAGTTTCCAGTCCTAAATGCCTAGTATTGATGATAGAAATGATGACCGGATTTCCTCTAGGCCCCATATTCAGAATATTTTTGTGTGTTCTTGTATTCTGAAACATTCTGCAGTGCTGCCCATTTTGGCCTGGTTTGAGATTTTAAATCTCTGAAGTCTGTTGTGAACATGTGATCATAAAACAGCCATTAAGAACAGAGGAATTTGCAATGGTATGATGACGAAGATAGTGATGAATTTTCAAGTAGGCTTTTTTTACTGTACTGTATCTGAAGTGTGTATTTTCTGTGCCACTAACATTACCAAATGGGATTGGAAAAAAAATCTTCTTCTTTTTTTTTTGAAGACTTCACTGTCTAATATTGTTTAAACAAACCAATAATTAAATTTGTTTTACTATGCAAATAATATACAAATGGCATACTTACAGTTGTCTCAAAAAATGCTTTAACATAAAAAAAAGATAATTACTGATCTTGAGGACCAGGCATCTTGATTTTGTAAGGATGTATGTACTTAATACATATGTCACAGTATTTATTGATATTGCATATGCTTTTTAGTCGTGATTTGGCCCATGCAAACATCTAGACCTTTTCACTGTATTGTGGAATTCAACATTTTTCTTTTTTTTTGTGTGTGTGTGTGTGTGCTGGGGTACAGAGTCTGGTCGGGAAAAAAAGCAGGAATGCCATTATTTCTCACCACTCATTTGGAGAGGCTTCGTCAAGGACTCTTAAGGGAGTCATACCACTTTCATGACCTACCATGACTGTTCTTACTTTCTTTGGACCTGATTGTTTCTCAAGAAATATATCAGTTGTTTGGCTACTGCATCCTGCCTCTCAGACATAAAGTGGTTGTTTATTTTTCTCAATCTTAAAGACTAGTGCACTCTTTAAATGACTTTTAAGGATGGATGTAGTTAATGAGTTGATGAAATATTTACCTATAGGTTATGCAGCTGATCATATTATTATATCCAGATATTATAAATATTTCTAATTGTGTCATACTTAGTCTAGAACTCTAGAAAGAGGCATTATAATTGAGACATCAGAGTTTGCAGTGCAACCTAATATCATTGTTTTAATTCAAAACCTGCTGCAGAAAATGTATTTGTGTAAATTACCTGCAATATCAGGTCTGTATCTAATAGTTCGCAAATGGATCTGCTTTTGCCTAAAGAATACAGAACTCCAGAACCTGTGAAGGCCTCTTAGCAGTCATAGAAAAGTATTTTGAAATTGAGCACAGGCTGCGGAAGAAAAAAAGGGCCTTTAGGAAGAAGAGATTGTGAATTCTGCACTGTGTGAGTTATGAGTGTGGATGAAAGATGGGTATAGGTGATGATGTCGCATCCCACATATGGAGGTCGGTCACGAGTCACTGGTGCCTGTGCGGTTACTACTTGGGTTAAATGCCAGACAGTGTGTCATGCATAATGATGCTGGTGCATGATGGATAGTAACCCTCACTTACATCTAAAGTGTAATTGTCCATGATAAACTGCAGTTAAATATGCTTTTACGCTACCCATTTGTGGACTGGAAAACAACGATATTCACCATATATCATAAGTAAAATAAATTGGGCCCTGCCAGGCCTCTATAGATTTTGTTTTTGAGGCATCTGTGTATGGGGATGCAGGGAAATGTTCTTTATGTCTCTCTTTGTGTGTCTGCATCTTGTTTTAATCTTTATTTTTGCTATTATTTTTTTTTACCTGTAAAATATATTAAGATCCATTGAACGAGATAAATTTACTTTTAATAATAAAATTATGAATATTTTTGCAGTTAAGTAAGACTTGTTTTCTTGTTATCTTGAACTTCAGTAAGGGGATTTTCCCCCATATATGTTTAATTTACATGCTTCAGTCATTCTCCAATATTTTTTTTTTTTTTTGTTATTTAAGTTTATTTTTATATTGGGTGAAACATCACATTTCTGAAAAGTGCCATCCTGTTATGTGGTACCCAAGCTTAAAAGCAGAACATGAAGGCTAATGATGAATAACAGTCCTCTGCTTAATGATCTCTAAAAAGACATCCTCGACTCCCACTTCCCACAGAATTTAAATAATGTGCTCTGCTGTTGACATGTCTCAGTATGGGTTTGTGAGGTCCACATTAGAGGATGTCTCACTGATAGCAGCTTGAAAAGCCCTGGCCTCTGTCACTGTTGTTTCAGGGGACAACGCTCTGACCCGCTGAGAACTGAGAATGGAATCTCTGTGAGACAGAGGATTGATGTGTTTTTAGTTTTTAATGGATTGTTCTTCTTCCATTAAATTAATTGTTCTTTGATGGAGAGAGAAAAAACAAACAAGAAAACTGTGAACGATCCCATAATCATTAAGGAATTATTCATAATTCAGAGTTGACTAGAGCACTATTAAGGACTGGTATTCGCTCACACACATTGACAAATTAACTGTCGTCCAGTCTACTTAAGCTAGGTTACCACCATGACATTTCCCATTCATTCAGTCCTGTTCAGCACTGCCAAAAAAACTTTGCACATGACAGTGGAAATTGTACTAATTCTGAGCTAAATGGCACTCTAGACAGTGTAGACAATCTAGAAAGTGGCCATAGTTCCATGGTTTTTTTTTTTTTTTTTTTTTTTTTAAAACTTTCCC
>NW_015557067.1:792813-796225 GCF_001515605.1 Sinocyclocheilus anshuiensis
GGGCATAGTTTCATGGTTTTTTTTTTTTTTTTTTTTGTTCATGACACTTAGCCCGGGAGTGCACATTGAGTTACTCTGGGAAACCTCCTGTTTGAATTTCTCAAATCATCAGAAGCACTTCCTGGACAGTATCAAGAGAGAGCAGTTTAAAGTACCGAATTATGCTCAGTGTTTTTCCCTTTTCTTTGCCTGTCTGACTGATCTAGAGTGGGCAGGACATGTCAAGCTGTATCAAATTACATTTTATTTAGTCCCACTTTATATTAAGTGGTCCTAGTACTTGTGTACTTACATAGTAACAGATGTGTACGTAGTATGTCACCACCGTGTAAGTACACATTGGTACATAGTACCTAGAGCTGTAATATTTCTGTAACTACACACATTTAACAACCCTCCGAATGGTTTGTGTAAGTACAAATGTGTATCAGGACATATATAACTACATTTTGTAACAACAATATGTATAAGAGTAATTGGAACAATTTGATCCATGGGGTGGAGATGGGTAGGTTAGGGGTGGAAATGGGATCCAGGGGGTGGAGATGGGTATGTTTAGGGATATGTAATGTGGGAGAAGTTGGATCTCAAGTTGGTGGAGTTGGTGCACCACTGTAATACCAGTGTACTTACATGGTAACTCCTCAGGAATTGTCCACTTAATATAAAGTGTAACATTCTGGACACCAACCACAATTTATATGAAAAGCCTAACTTACTGGCCGCTGCTGTGTACCATCAGAGTAATTACATGGTAAATCCATAGGAATTGTTTACTTAATATAAAGTGTAACACTTTTTTTACCAAAAAGTGCTGTTAGTCCTGTTACACATTTGTACTTTCGTTACCAAAAAGTGTTGTTACCAATGTCCTGTGTCCTGTTAGTATTTACACATACCATTCAGTGGGTTGTTACATATGTGTAATTACACAAACATTACAGCTTACAGCTCTGTGTACCAATGTGTACTTACACTGTGGTTACATACTATGTACACATCTAGATACTATGTAAGTACACAGGTATTAGGGCAACTTAATATAAAGTGGGACCCAAGATGTTGTGGAAAACCAAAAACCAGCAGACTTTGGAACAAGTATGTTGTAGTAAATACAACATAATTGGTATTACTTTTGATATTCTATATTCTATTCTCTCTCGCTCTCTCTCTCTCTCTCTCTATATATATATATATATATATATGTGTGTGTGTGGTTGGAAGTTGAAGTTGAAGAACTTTGAAGTTTTGCTAATATAACTGCTAATATAATATATGTCTGCTACCTAGACATTTACATTTAGAGAACATATTGACATTGTGTTCCCTTCAATTTATTCCTTTTTTCTTTTCTTTTCTTTTCTTTTCTTTTCTTTTCTTTTCTTTCTTGGTCTTAAAAATTGAATTTCTCAAATCATCAGAAGCACTTCCTGGACAGTATCAAGAGAGAGCAGTTTAAAGTACCGAATTATGCTCAGTGTTTTTCCCTTTTCTTTGCCTGTCTGACTGATCTAGAGTGGGCAGGACATGTCAAGCTGTATCAAATTACATTTTATTTAGTCCCACTTTATATTAAGTGGTCCTAGTACTTGTGTACTTACATAGTAACAGATGTGTACGTAGTATGTCACCACCGTGTAAGTACACATTGGTACATAGTACCTAGAGCTGTAATATTTCTGTAACTACACACATTTAACAACCCTCCGAATGGTTTGTGTAAGTACAAATGTGTATCAGGACATATATAACTACATTTTGTAACAACAATATGTATAAGAGTAATTGGAACAATTTGATCCATGGGGTGGAGATGGGTAGGTTAGGGGTGGAAATGGGATCCAGGGGGTGGAGATGGGTATGTTTAGGGATATGTAATGTGGGAGAAGTTGGATCTCAAGTTGGTGGAGTTGGTGCACCACTGTAATACCAGTGTACTTACATGGTAACTCCTCAGGAATTGTCCACTTAATATAAAGTGTAACATTCTGGACACCAACCACAATTTATATGAAAAGCCTAACTTACTGGCCGCTGCTGTGTACCATCAGAGTAATTACATGGTAAATCCATAGGAATTGTTTACTTAATATAAAGTGTAACACTTTTTTACCAAAAAGTGCTGTTAGTCCTGTTACACATTTGTACTTTCATTACCAAAAAGTGTTGTTACCAATGTCCTGTTACACATTTGTATTTACACATACCATTCAGTGGGTTGTTACATATGTGTAATTACACAAACATTACAGCTGTAGATACTGTGTACCAATGTGTACTTACACTGTGGTTACATACTATGTACACATCTAGATACTATGTAAGTACACAGGTATTAGGGCAACTTAATATAAAGTGGGACCCAAGATGTTGTGGAAAACCAGCATTACACTGACTTTGGAACAAGTATGTTGTAGTAAATACAACATAATTGGTATTACTTTTGATATTCTATAAAATTCTCTCTCTCGCTCTCTCTCTCTCTCTCTCTATATATATATATATATATATATGTGTGTGTGTGGTTGGAAGTTGAAGTTGAAGAACTTTGAAGTTTTGCTAATATAACTGCTAATATAATATATGTCTGCTACCTAGACATTTACATTTAGAGAACATATTGACATTGTGTTCCCTTCAATTTATTCCTTTTTTCTTTTCTTTTCTTTTCTTTTCTTTTCTTTTCTTTTCTTTTCTTTCTTTAAAAAAAAAACGTCTTAAAAAGAAGAAAAACCATCAAGTATACCAAACACAGCTGACGCGTTCAAAATTAAAAGGGCAGAAAAAAGTAAAAAAAACAACAACATGAATTCACAAGTAAGATTCACAATATGTTAATACTCATTGTTTGTACCATATGCAGATCAAAAACCTGTGGTTTAATGTGTATTTGCATAAACAAGGTATGAATGCACATGTAGGCAATAGATGTAATACAATCAGACGTGTTTGAGAAATCCAGACTTTCTAAAACGTTCATGATGAAAGATGTCCAGAAGAGTGCAAGTCAACATGAAATGGCATGTGCACCCAGTTTAAGTGGAAAAGAGCATTCACAAACAAAACGCAGGGTTGTACTTTAATATTTTATCCATCAAGAATTGGATGATGGAAAGTGAGTGTTGCATACTGTAGGGAGAATGAATGGATTGTAAAGGACTGTGCTCCTGAAACACCATCGGATCCGACACTGGCTGAACGGACATCCCACCGCTGTATGGCCAGATGAGACACAAACGACGGTTTCTCGACTGGATAACCAGGATAACCAGTAGGGATGTAACGATTAACCGCGAGCCGGTGGAAAATCGATTTAAATATGTGACGATTTAAATCGGTTTAGATGCTAAACAAATCGCGATTCAATTAGGGGTAGGAGTTTATATGAATGTATGTCTGAGGGGAACTTACT
>NW_015557067.1:799786-802230 GCF_001515605.1 Sinocyclocheilus anshuiensis
GGGCATAGTTTCATGGTTTTTTTTTTTTTTTTTTTTGTTCATGACACTTAGCCCGGGAGTGCACATTGAGTTACTCTGGGAAACCTCCTGTTTGAATTTCTCAAATCATCAGAAGCACTTCCTGGACAGTATCAAGAGAGAGCAGTTTAAAGTACCGAATTATGCTCAGTGTTTTTCCCTTTTCTTTGCCTGTCTGACTGATCTAGAGTGGGCAGGACATGTCAAGCTGTATCAAATTACATTTTATTTAGTCCCACTTTATATTAAGTGGTCCTAGTACTTGTGTACTTACATAGTAACAGATGTGTACGTAGTATGTCACCACCGTGTAAGTACACATTGGTACATAGTACCTAGAGCTGTAATATTTCTGTAACTACACACATTTAACAACCCTCCGAATGGTTTGTGTAAGTACAAATGTGTATCAGGACATATATAACTACATTTTGTAACAACAATATGTATAAGAGTAATTGGAACAATTTGATCCATGGGGTGGAGATGGGTAGGTTAGGGGTGGAAATGGGATCCAGGGGGTGGAGATGGGTATGTTTAGGGATATGTAATGTGGGAGAAGTTGGATCTCAAGTTGGTGGAGTTGGTGCACCACTGTAATACCAGTGTACTTACATGGTAACTCCTCAGGAATTGTCCACTTAATATAAAGTGTAACATTCTGGACACCAACCACAATTTATATGAAAAGCCTAACTTACTGGCCGCTGCTGTGTACCATCAGAGTAATTACATGGTAAATCCATAGGAATTGTTTACTTAATATAAAGTGTAACACTTTTTTACCAAAAAGTGCTGTTAGTCCTGTTACACATTTGTACTTTCATTACCAAAAAGTGTTGTTACCAATGTCCTGTTACACATTTGTATTTACACATACCATTCAGTGGGTTGTTACATATGTGTAATTACACAAACATTACAGCTGTAGATACTGTGTACCAATGTGTACTTACACTGTGGTTACATACTATGTACACATCTAGATACTATGTAAGTACACAGGTATTAGGGCAACTTAATATAAAGTGGGACCCAAGATGTTGTGGAAAACCAGCATTACACTGACTTTGGAACAAGTATGTTGTAGTAAATACAACATAATTGGTATTACTTTTGATATTCTATAAAATTCTCTCTCTCGCTCTCTCTCTCTCTCTCTCTATATATATATATATATATATATGTGTGTGTGTGGTTGGAAGTTGAAGTTGAAGAACTTTGAAGTTTTGCTAATATAACTGCTAATATAATATATGTCTGCTACCTAGACATTTACATTTAGAGAACATATTGACATTGTGTTCCCTTCAATTTATTCCTTTTTTCTTTTCTTTTCTTTTCTTTTCTTTTCTTTTCTTTTCTTTTCTTTTCTTTTCTTTTCTTTTCTTTTCTTTTCTTTTCTTTTCTTTTCTTTTCTTTTCTTTTCTTTTCTTTTCTTTTCTTTCTTGGCCTTAAAAACGTCTTAAAAAGTCTTAAATCCCACAGAAACTCTGTATATAGGCACAATGTAAAATTTTGGTAACACTTTCGAATAGGGAACACTTATTCACTATTAACTAGTGCTGTCAACGTTAACGCATGCAATTAATTGTACAATCCTTAACGCGTTAAAATTATTTAACGCAAAATTACTGAAGCACAATTTCTATTCTAACCCTTTAACCCAATTTTGCTTCTCTGCTTGCAATCAGATAATTATAAGCCGCTAAACTCCGGGAAAGTTTTCGGTCTAATGATCCAGTGAGCGAATGCATTCAAACAATCCATCCAAAAGAGCGCTAATATAAATGAAACCAGGCTGATTACATCAGAGATTGCAGAGAGAACAGAGACTTGCGTTGCGTTTGAAGTGAATTATTTATTCCAGTGTGTTTCGCTTTAAAACACGAGCTCTGTCATATTCTGTGATTGTCTCTGACGAGCGCAAGCCCTCACACGTCGCGCTGTGTGAAGTACAGGCTGAATATGACACGAGCTCTGTCATATTCTGTGATTGTCTCTGAAGAGCGCAAGCCCTCACACGTCGCGCTGTGTGAAGTACAGGCTGAACGGATTGTCAACACATCCCACCGCTGTATGGCCAGATGAGACACAAACGACGGTTTCTCGACTGGATAACCAGTCTCGCTAGTAGGGATGTAACGATTAACCGCGAGCCGGTGGAAAATCGATTTAAATATGTGACGATTTAAATCGGTTTAGATGCTAAACAAATCGCGATTCAATTAGGGGTAGGAGTTTATATGAATGTATGTCTGAGGGGAACTTTGTTTCATGCAGATGTTTTTTATGCATAGTTTCACCATTCTGTTTTTGCTTCAAATTTCGAAATGATACCATGTAATTTAGATTAAAAACTGCTCATGTTGCATGTATGCAGCATCTTTGTTTGGATCATGATTAAAATGCAGTGGTTGCCTCTA
>NW_015557067.1:802270-803341 GCF_001515605.1 Sinocyclocheilus anshuiensis
ACGGAATGGATCCGTGTACTGTAGTAGATATATGCAGTCAGCAGGCGGTTGGTTTAGTTTTTTTTTGGCATCTCCATGTGGTCCTGTTTGGTATCGCAACTTGACTTCTCTAAAATGTAAAAAAGCTCTTTGCTGTTGCACTGTACACATACTATAAAATTCTGATTTTTTTTCTTTCATATGATTTGGCTCTTTGATGTCCTTTTTTGGAAAGACATCTAAATGTATCTTGAAAAAAGCTTGCAGAAAATATAGATTTTTGAGAATCACCCTTCAATCTTTTGGTTTACTTTGCTGGATCAAGATAAATGGTCTATGCTTAATTTCATGAAGTGTGCGATTAATCACAGAAAAAGGGTGTGATTAATTAGATTTAAAAATTTTAATCGATTGACAGCCCTACTATTAACTTAACTACGACTTTTCTTTCAATAAATTCCTAATTTGCTGCTTATTAATAGTTATGTAACGAATTCAGTCCACTGAAGGCGAGTGTAGTGAAGAACCCAAGTGCAGTTTATTTACAAAGGTGATCCAAACATCCAAACAATAATCCGTGACTTGACATGAAACAAGACACATGACTAAAACAACCAATCAGAACATGACACATACACAAGGCAGAGATACATGAGGGCAAGGGAAGCATGACACAAACAGGGTGAACCAATTACAAAATAAAAGACATGAAAACATGAAAACATGAACATGAAACAAAACCGGTGCAGGCAGAGCGGGCAGCCATGGCGGAGCAGGCAGAACAGGCAGCCATGGCGGAGCAGGCAGAACAGGCAGCCAAGGCGGTGCAGGCAGAGCAGGGCGGCCGGGTGATGACAGCAGAGCAGGAAGCCATGGCGGAGCAGAGACATGGACAGACCCCTTGGCAGTGAATTCATGGACGGCCTTCATGGCTGTGACAGGACAGACAGGGAGTTCGTGAAAGGCCTCCTTGGCCGAAGCAGGGCAGGCAGTGAGTTCGTGAACGACCTCAGTGGCCGTGACAGGGCAGACCGTGAGTTCGTGAACGGCCTCTGTGGCCGTGACAGGGCAGGCAGTGAGTTCGGAAGTGGA
>NW_015557067.1:803387-803785 GCF_001515605.1 Sinocyclocheilus anshuiensis
ACCACCTCTGGAGGCACTGGATTAGATTCATGGACAGGAGAGGTCTTTGGCGCAGACTCATGGACAGAAGAGATCTCTGAGACAGATTCATGGACAGAAGAGGCCTCTGAAGCGGACTCGTGGACAGGAGAGGCCTCAGGAGCGGATTCGTGGACAGGAGAGGCCTCAGGAGCAGACTCGTGGACAGGAGAGGCCTCAGGAGCGCATGAGCAAGCTCTGGTTTGGCAGACATGACGTGAGCAGGCCCTGGGTTAGCAGACATGACGTTAGCAGACTCTGGCTTGGCAGACATGAAGTGAACAGGTTCTGACTTGGTAGATATGACATGAGTAAACTTTGACTTAACTGGCATGATGTAAGCAGGTCCTGGAGTAGCAGGCGTGACGTTAGCAGGCTTT
>NW_015557067.1:804100-810981 GCF_001515605.1 Sinocyclocheilus anshuiensis
CAGGCTTTGGCCTGGCAGACATGATGTGAACGGGCTTAGGTTTGGCAGGCATGACATGAACAACTCCTGACATGATGGTCGGGACGTGGAAAAGGTCTGATGTGGCGGGTACTGTAGGATAGCTGTGTTCCTCCTCAGCAACCCCCACAGTAGATGGTGAACCAGCCAGCAACAAAGCAAAGTCAATGTATTTTTCCAGAGTCCATTGAGGGGTATTGTGTGGCATTAAATGAGATACATTTTTTTCCAAACCATAACGGAAAATGTCCTTAAGGAACGTTTAATTAAAATCAACTAGGTGACAAAGCCCACAAAAGTCCTCCACATAAAACCCCACATTACAAGTTAGCAAGGTAGTTGTTAAGTTTAGGTATTGTGTAGAATTAGGGATGTAGAATAAGGTCATGTAGAATAAGGCATTAATATGTGCTTAATTAGTACTAATAAATGGCTAATATTCTAGTAATATGCATGCTAATAAGCAACTAGTTAAGAGACCCTTACCAATTTTTTATTATAAAGCACCCATGCACACATGCACATGATATTTTATGAAATAAATTACTTATAAATATAAAATAATAAACAAATAAAAAGATATGTCCTGTTTGCCATGGTGACCCATTCATTTCTAAGGGAAAAATTAAAAGAAATATGGAATGGATTGGACTTTTTTTGGAGTGTGGGGGTCTGGGGGGTAATCTCTTGTAAGTTTTGTCAGCGAAGAGGCCCACAGTCTGAGACTTTGAAAACCCCTGGGTTATACTGAACTGTCAGGTCTTAGTCAAAATGACGGTGATGGAAAGCAGTGGCATGAAGACCTCCATGAAAGATAACAGCTGCTAGGCACTAATTTGCAAGGTGATGATGAATGAATCGTCTGTAAATCCCGAATACAGGCAGAGAGGTTAATACAGCTGTACTGGATAGCATTAATCCGATGATGTCACTTAAAGATGCTTTCCAGACCTATGTGAGAACAGAAGGAAAGGCTATTTAAGGTATGCAGCTTTATAGACGCAGTAAATAAAATGCTAGCTATTTGATCTTCTTGAGCTATCATTCAGTAAATGTGGTTTGAATTATTTTGTTATGCTTATAGTAAGTGTGCACAGCTTTTAGCAGCTTTTCAAATCTGTCATATAATGTAAGCAAAACTTGACAGCCACCTCAGGGCAATGACAACTGAAGTGGATAAATCAGATTTTCGTATGCAAAAATTAAAAAGTACAAGCTATTGTGCTTACTAGAACATTGACATTTTTATGAGCTGCTGTCAGTATGTTTAGCTCTATACAAATGTTAAGCCACATCTTACAACAACTTTAAGCTGTCACATTTTAGCATTTTTTTTTTTTTAGCTTGAGCTCCACTTATGTTAGTTAAGTTTTGTTTATTCCAAAACAGTCATATTTTAGTTTTTCATGATCATTTCACTCACCGACCCTCTCCCTGACCTGGAGTACAATTAAAAATGTTGCTGATCCCTGAAGAAATGTAAATGCATTTGCAGTGGTCAAGTCACATTTATTAATATAGCACTATATATAATACAGATAGTTTCAAAGCGGCTTCACATTAATACACAGGGAAATAACAGTGTTAATGTTGCAAAATTAATCAATTTCTGTATTGAAACAAATTCAATTTCAGCTGTAAAGCAGCTTTACAGAAGATAATAGTGTTATTATACAGCGCAAGTCAGTTCCGTGTTGTTTCAAATCAGTTCTATAACTTTGTGCTGCAAAATTAATCAATTATGAAACAAGTTCAATTCAGCCAATTGTTATATTCATATATGAGCTTCTCTACAGAAGGCAAAAGTGTTATTATCCAGCTCAATTCAGTTAAAATTTTGTTCTCATACGATAGTGCCAGTTCAATTAAATTGACAATATTACGGAATATTAATTGTATTTTAATCCCAAACTAAATAAGCCTAAGGCATACATACAGTACAACACTTTATTACATTCTGACATTTTTATGCTCAAATTGTTGAGGGTTCCTGGCACAGTTACAGTTATATAAGAAGTCGCCTTGGGTGCAGTGTTTTCTAGGGTGGCACATGGTGTGGTATTTGCACACATTTCTCTGTCACTCTGCAGCAGTTTCACAGGTTTGTGCCCGTCTGCTTGCCTCCTGCATTGACGTTGAGTCGTGATAGTGGGTAACATTTTTCTGAGCAGCTTATGATGTTGAAAAGGTTCTTGTCTTTGGCACCATGTGAGCTGACTGCCATTGACTGCTCTGTCAGTTGGAAATTGAATAGATAAAGGATAATTTGATTTCTTTTGATAAGATCCTTTAATTACTTTAAATGATATAAATAACTGACATAAGAGGGCATATGTCATGACAAAAACTTTAGGCTATAAAAGGGAAAACCTATTAACTTAAGTTGTTTTCCTGTCTGCTATAAAAGTCACTTCAGTTTTGTTTTTGCATCGATTCAAACTGTTAAGAATAGAATCATAGTAAGTCATGTTAAAATCAGCCTAACCTAGGGCAACAGTAACTTAAAAAAACTTTCAGAAGAAGGGAATCTTTGCCCACATGGAAGAAATCGCAAACTGTTCTGAGCTCCTAAAGGAAACCATCTGTCGTTAACTCATTAAAGTCCACAAACGGTAATAATCCAGAATGAGAAAGTGGCCAGTGTGGATATGAAGGTGGTTAAGAGGTTCAATTTTTTGACTAAAACAGGAAAGATTAGTGGTCATATTAGAGTCAGAGTTCCAGCATGGTGTGAATTATCCAAATGTGGTCTGGAGAAAGGACAGGATGCATGCTTATTTAGATCAGATGCGTTCAGTATAAGATTATGTCCAATGAATGCAGTGGTGGTCGTCGTTGATCTGGGACTAAATAAACTACTTGGGAAGTGATAGCACGAGTGGAAATGGGCAGTTTTGTTTGTATGTAGGGCTTTAAAAATGTAAACTATGCTGCCATCTCCTGGTGTATGTAGGTTGTAATTTTGTTAATGTCATTGTGTGTACAGTATATGAATGTAAAATTACCTTTATATTTGCCAAAAGTTCTAGTTACATTTAAATGAAATATTGAGTTTAATACAAGTCAGAAGGTGACAGGGAAAATTATAACACTAAAATGGACTTCGATTATAAATACACTGTTTAAGAGCATACCACAAATAAATAAAATGTAAATATTTATACCTAGTATCCTCATGTATATAGTTAAGCTGTAAGAAATAATGTGCATAATCTAATTGATTAGTCAGTAACACTTTTCACCTCAATTCTTCAATGATACTGTTCATTCCACTGTTACATTTGGCCACTACGTTGATAAAATCAGCCACAGGGTAATCACTTCTCTCTCATTGCTTAAGCACTGCTTAAATTATAATTAAATTAATTTCCAAATACATTTTTTTCACTAATTTAATCATTTTAATGTCAGTTTGAACAAATTCATTGTGCTTATGTTTGATATTTTTCTTTTTGATCCCGGCATTATGCATCATGAAACCCTAAAACATATTTGAGGTGTAAAACGCGACCGATATATAGCCCTATGTGTTGAACAATTATTGAAAACAATTCAATAAAATTATTTTGAATATCAAGGGGAAAGATAGGTTTTTATGTTTAGAGAACACATTTACATAGGTTGTGACCTCATTTCACACTATTCATGAGAGAGGGAACGCTCCACTATTAATTTCCTTGGAATCGCTATGCTACGCTGCCTGATACAGTAGCACACACAGTGGTGAGCTCAAAATAAAAATCACTTATGGAGAAGACTTGAGAGCGGTTTTCACAGTAGTTTGTAAGTTCAGCATCGCTCACTGAGCGAATCAGAGTCAAAATGCTGAACATTTTTCATCTAGCGCTCCAAACATGAAAAAGCAGGGTTTAGGCGTACACATTTGGTTGCTAAATTAAATATATTTATGGACATAATGGTGTGTCTAATCATGGATGCATCAGTTTATTCATAAAACAGAATAAAATGAAAACCGAAAATAAAAAAAAATAATTGACAGAACAGACTGCTTTCACTGTCTTGCTAGGATGGTGTTTAACTAATGTGTGTTATCTGTTCTGCAGTGCTTAAAGATATTGTCAGAAAAATGTTAAATGTTTTTAATCAGTTTTCCTTCTTTAGAGACCAAGAGCTCTAAAATTTTACAATTTAATTTGTTGACCTTTGTACCATTAGGCTATGTTTTTATTGTAAGTAGAAAAGTATGCAAGTACTTGTAAGTATCATGTCTCTTATGATAAACAGATGCTTTGTTTGTTGGAAGTTTGCTGACCTATGGTAGATTTCAAAAATTCAGGCTGGTGTTGAAATAAGGATGTTTCACAACCCATTAACATGGCCTAATTTCATTTTACTCTTATCATCAGTTATGTCACAATGCAGATTTAAGTAGTTTTTATTACCTATAGGCAATTCTTTGTCTATCTTTTTCCATTTGCAGTCATCTGTGCTTTTGGTAGAGTGCCTTGAGGGTTAATATTTTACATGTACTTGCTTATAAACACAAGTTGAAAGAAGAAAAGAAAAGCTGACTTTCTCTTTTTGTCTCTGCTTCTGCACCATTTGCTTCATAATTTCTGCAGCAAGTGGAAGGGATTGCTTATTAGACTATCTAGACGCCTCCACTAATCAGACCCTAATGGACACAAGGACACTTTGCCAGCAAGCTGCAACTTCAGGGAAGGGACATTGATTTGAATTGAACGCAGAAATCTTCTATTTGATTCTGCATTTACTTTCACAGCGGGAAACACAGAAGGGCATACACAGTGCTTAGTTAATTCAATTTGCTTCATAGATCCAGGATTCCGCTTTTTGGGCACTTGCAAAAAGGACAGAGAAAGTCATTCAACTCAGTGGCTTGTAAATTTATGTGGAAGGAATATGTAGAAATGTATGTAGTGAAAAGCTGCCTCATATGGGTTATCGGCCAATATTTTAGGTGTGTGTGAGTGTTTTTCAATTTCATATTTTTTATGTGCATGCTCATGTCTCCTATTTTTTTTGCATTAAAACTACCTGACTATAACGTTTGTCAAATTCATCTTTAAATCTATAATCTATCACTAAATATTAATCTTCATACTGTACATTATAATGTAATGGTCAATTGAGTTTTTTTATTTAGACAAAAAAATACAGAATTTTATCATATCATATTAGGTAGAATTTACTAAATGCATTTCTAACAAAATGCCATTGTTGTTGTTCATGTGGTGAGAACATTTTTCAAAAAGTTTATTCAAAAATTCAATTACAAACCGATTCATAATGTAAACTATGCATAACCATTAAACAGACCGGTCCTGATTTATAATATTTACTCCATATGACCATGTTTACTCAGAATCCTTTGTGTGATATATCTACTGCTAATGTGGAGATGACAACGAATAAATACTTTTCTTCTTTCTTTCATTGTTATTTATTTATTTATTTTATTAGGTTTCCTCACCCCAAATGTATCTTCCTGGTGGTGCTGTCATAGCAGCAGTTGTTTGAATTAGGCAATAATATTGTCCAAAGATAAATGCTCATCTCGGGCGGGCAGCGACCCAGGAATCGTGATGTACCAGCGTGCCCTGATGCCAGAGGAGCAGGAGGAGAGCTCAGCTCCCTCCTGCTCACTCTTATGACTGGGCTTTGGTGCTGCACCAGCGCAAAGCCACGGCTGGCTTACCACCCTGTTTTTCCAGGGTTAAGGATTTGTCCGCTAACTCGTTGGCACATGCTGCGTGGTGTCTTATCAGCTATAGTCTGTGCCCAGTCATATTCAGGATTATTTTGTTCCACTGCATTATATCATCATAAGCGTTAGAGCTTTTGTACTGTATGTTATTGGTATTATGAAAGTGGGCCAGCCATCAGACATCTTTTTGTGTTCAAAGAATGAGCAATAGTCCGAGTAAAGTAAGTTTGAACACTTTTCTCAGCTAATGTGATGCCGGCAGCATGCACCAGTAAATGCTTATTGGCTTTTTTTCAATACGACTGGATTGTTCATATTATTACCTTGCTAAAGTTATTGCCATTGCGCCTGTACTGTCATATTACTTACTACAGCTCACAATAATCAAATTCAAAATGAAAGACTGAGAGAGAAATAGAAACTGGCTTCACCCATGAAGGGCATTTTCAGTTTTTTTTACTTTTATTTTTTACATAACTCTGAATACAAAAAAGAGAAAAGAAAATGAAAAAGTAAATAAATAAAGAATGAACTTCTTACAGTTATTACAGTTCAATAATCCCCCCCCACACACACACACACACACAAAAGAAAAGAGGTATAATAAAAATAACACAAAAAAGGTTAATTCAAGTCTGATTGTTGGTGGATTCTCATCCATTTCTTGGTTATTGCTTTTTTACTAACAACCAATAACAATCTGATACGGTACTTGTCATGAGTATTAAAATCAGTTGGTATTATGTAACGATTCACTCAACTCACGATTTGATTTGATTCACGATTTTGATTTCACGATTCGATTTTCTCACGACTTTTTTAACAAAATGAGATTGAAGACATTATACAGTAAATGAAAAGGTGTTGTTTTATTAGGCTATTGCTGCATGTTTCTTTTTGAAATTGAAATATAACAAAACTAAATTTTAATTTTAAAACAAACCCCAAATCAAACAAGTAAGTTACACAAATAAAATAAATATCTTAATATGAACAAACTAAGGCTTTGTCTGTGCTCTTTCCATTAAAATTAGAGGCAACAACTGGATTTTAATCATGATCCAAACAAAGATGCAGCATACATGCAGCATGAGTAGTTTTTAATCTAAATTAGACTGTATAATTTCGAAATTTGAAGCAAAAACAGAATGGTTTGACTTCAGTTTTGTGAAAC
>NW_015557067.1:812626-812948 GCF_001515605.1 Sinocyclocheilus anshuiensis
GGGCTCTTTCCATTGAAAATTAGAGGCAACCACTGTATTTTAATCACAATACAAAAAGAGATGCTGCATGCATGGTTTTTAATCTAAATTAGACTGTATAATTTTGAAATTTGAAGCAAAAACAGAATGGTCTGACTTTAGTTTTGTAAAACTGTACTACATAAAACATCTGAACGAAACAGCAGATGAGCTGAATGAGATGCAGGTTCACTCTCTGACAGCAGGTGGCGCTTATGAAGAGCAGTGATATAGTATTTCCTGGGTTACCGCTGTAAACAAAGCAGAGCTGCGCTTATGAACACTACTTTAATATGCATTGTTA
>NW_015557067.1:813285-813654 GCF_001515605.1 Sinocyclocheilus anshuiensis
TTTCCTATCCCGACACGGAGACCGCTGAACGCGCCTCTTTAAATGGTTTCGTGGTGCTCGTTGTTGTATTTTAAAACAATTGCAATGTTTTCAACTGACATAATGGCATTTAAAATAAAATGATCCCAAAAGTAACTGTGGCGCGTGTGGCTGGTGTGGCTGTTCAGTGAACCGCTTCCATCGACGCTGCTGCAGCAAAACACACTGTTGCTCACAGGAAACACAGGAAACATAGTATTATGACCAGTACTTAATTTGATCCTGCTGGATCCTGTTCCGGAAAATGTCAGATTTTGAATTTTTGCGTTCCGGTAGGCCTATTTGTTTTTAAAAATCCGGCATTTACAGTGCATTAGATCGTGACAGTGC